>NW_015150465.1:1293448-1303817 GCF_000732505.1 Cyprinodon variegatus
ATATATATATATATACTATACACACACTAGATTGGAAAAATAATCCCCCACCAAGCACTGAGTGGGCTTAAACAACAAAGCAGCTCCTGCTCAAGTCATTTACTCGGACACAAAGGCAATACCTCATATTAATTAAGCCCTGTCACCAACATGCTCGCTCCCTTTCGCCAGGCACATGTCCAAAGCTCTGATATGTAGGGTAAGTGTTTTCCCTGACGCCTCACTCTGCTCGCTGTTCACAAAGAGCCTCTAGTGGGAGCCGCTGTTTACAGAGTCAGTTCCACTTACACAAATCCCTTTTGCTGTGTAAACAATATCCACGGTGACTAAACAGAGCTCTGTGCTGAGTGTTTTCTGCATGAAAAATGTTTATCCAATTAAGTGACATTTCAATAACATAATCCTAAAACCATGAAGGCTTTTAATAAGATTACATGACCCACAGGGACTGAAGAGAGTCAAGCGCTCTTTGACTTGTGGCTCAAATACAGAAAAAAAACAATAACTGTAAAGAGCTTGTCCACTGGTCTGTGCAAGTAGACATCAGAGAAGCTCATTTAAGTAAATAGGAAAGACACCTGCCAAAAAAATCTCAATGCCAGTTACACTAAACATCATTTGGTTGTCTTGTCTTGCTACAGTCCTGATCATAATCCAATTTACAATAATATCTTGATTTTACACAACTCAAATTTCAAATTGCAGAAGCCCTACATTTTTGTCACATTACATTGAAAAGGCGTAATACTCAAAACTTCTCAATCCAGTAAAATGCTTCACTAGCTGAAACTCTTGAGAAGAGAAGAGTTTCAGCTAGTTCACATATCCATGCGAAAAGAAATAAGCACTTTTCCACAATACAGTAATACCCCTTTCCCACTGGCTGAAAAACCTGTTTAAACCCAGGAATAATCGTCTTTTTAGTGGCAGTTGGAACAGCTCACTAACGCGTGTCGACTACTGTCAAACGACTTGGCAAGGAACCCGTGTTAAAAATCGCCTCAGCTCTGATCGGTATGCATTGGGAACACCAAACCCGGGTTAACCCGCTAAATTGCGAGATACCGTTGAACGCAACGTATGGACATCAACACACCACGCTAGTCGCTTTTGATCTAACAAGCTCAAACAACTCTGTTTATATTCGATAAGCATGATACAGCACATGTAAGAGGATTTGGACAGAAAAAAAAAAAAATGTGTCACTACTGGAAGCACAATCCTTCCCATCAGCTCATTTGCGCACAACCAGATGAAGATCTGGGTCGCCCTCGATTCAACTTAAAAATACCTAAATTACATATTTCCCTCCCTAAAATTGTAAAAAAAAAAAGTGTACTAAACTATAATGCATTACAGGATAATAATTGAAAAGCACCAAATTGTCTCAAAATAGTCAACATCCTAATAATTTTTTTAGTTTTTTTTAAGAGAAGTAGTATAACATTATTTATTGATTTAAGGATAGAAAAAAATAACTACCTTTAGTAACATAATTACATTATATATGAATATCTGCTTGCACATGCGCAAATGAGCCGATGGAACAGATTGGGTAGAGACAGAGATGGGGGGTATGGAGTCAACAAGTTATCTCTATGTCATATGTTTGTTCTGCCCATTCACTGAACCAGGTGAGTCCAATCTGAAGAGGTTAATTTACTCTACAGATTGGACTCACCTGGTTCAGTGGCTTGGAAGAACAAACATATGACATAGAGATGACTTGTTGAGTCCAGATCCCCCATCTCTGGGTAGAGACACTGCCCTGGCTCCCCTCCATGTTGCTTTCCATTGTTTACTTCCCTGATTTTCATCGCACTGTCGACATCAACGCTCACCAGCTGTGATGCCATCATCAAACACGCAGTGTTGGGGGACAGTCGCCATGCAGCTTGCCATCAGGAAATCGGACTCTGCTTCTGGCGAAATGGGAAAAGAGCCAAAAGTCGATCGTTGGCGGGTCAACCTGGTTTTTGAAAAAACCTGTGATTTCAGTGAGAAAGCGGCTTAAAAGTCCCCAACAATAGACTCTAGACCAGGGGTGTCAAACTGGTTCCAGAAAGGGCCGAGTGGCTGCAGGTTTTCTTTCCAACCAAGCAATAGCACACCAGACTCCTATCATCTCATCAAGTGAGTCCAATCTGAACATGATGACATTATGAAATGACTGGAGTCTGGTGTGCTATTGCTTGGTTGGAAAGAAAACCTGCAGCCACTCGGCCCTTTCTGGAACCAGTTTGACACCCCTGCTCTAGACAAACAAGCTTCATGGTCATTAAAACAATAAAACCCTGTAAAGATCAATTTACTTGTTAGTGAAAAGGAAAATAAAACTTTGAATCACAAAATTTGGGAGAAATAATGCCAATTCTAATTTTGATAGTATTGCTCATCCCCGTTTTGTTTTCTGGACTTTGACTATGCAATTCTAACATGAAAATATATTATGACCGAAACCCTTCCATTGCTCTGTTGCTATTTAAAGTTGTTTTCTTGCTTGAAAATGGGGCTTCTACCTCCGGCTTGATAAAAGCAATGCTGATTAGCAAGAAATCTGGGTGGCATAATATGCTTCTGGATTAGTTCAGATCTTACATGGAAGACTATGATGTTCACTTTTTTTGTAAATTACTAATCTGAGCAGATAAAGACCATGTAGGGTTGCTAAAAAGTTTTATTTTCAGGCCACCTTTATTCAGTGTCTGTATGCCCCTCTACTTCTTATTGCTATGTCTTCAATACATTTCCATTTGATATTGTTTTTTCTTTTGAAATTATCCTTATTGATAAGTGTATATTAATATTACCTCAGCCCATTAACACTTTATTTTTTATTTATTTTTTTAATTAAACACAAAGTTAATAAAATAAAACTTTCTAATCAGGTGCATGCTTTCAGTTTCAGCGTGTTCAATTATATTAGTTTCTTTACTGTCATTCAAAATGCCTCTGCCATATTCCTGTCCAACATCAAGAACATGGATGGATCATATCACACGTCCTTCAATCACTGCCCTGGCTTACCCTTTGTAGAATGGTGGAAGCTAACATTTATGTATTTAACTAGGTTCTTTGTTTTTTTCTGTAAATCATCTTGGGTCACCTTGTGTATGAATGTTGCTGTAAGAAAAAACCTGTCTTGCCTTCTCTGAAGGATTTTTGGGAGGAGATAATTGATCCAACCAATACACTTTACAAACTATGGCATTAAAAGATTAAGATTTATTGTACCCTATGATGAATTCAGATCATTTGCAACAACTTTCAGATATTTTCCAAAGGTAATATAAGAAAAGAAATACAGAAAACATATCAAGATAATGAAACATTGTTTATGAGCTGTAGCAGGAATTGGGAGGCTCTGAGAGGGAGGCTGTGGTGCAGAGTGGTGATGGTGACGGATGGACAGACCTGACAGCGTGGTATTCATCCTGCACGCTAGAGCGCACGTCCTGCTAGTGGCAGTAGACAGAGCAATAAATCACAGGCCCTCCATCCTGTATCTACAGCTTATTACATCCACCATGACAAATAAATAATAATCCCTGTCAGCACAGCCCTTTGCTCAAGGATTGAGTCTGAAAGCGGGTGCTCATCACTCCCTTGCCTGAGCAAAAACACCAAAGGGAGGGAGAACAGGAGGGCATAGTTTACTGGGCCTCTGAATCATTGATTGACACATTCAAAACAAGAGCAAAACGCTGTCAGAATCAACAACAAATATATGAGAGTTCACATATATGGACAAGGTTAATATGACATGATACACAGACTGAGCTCTTAGGGTTGTGAACATGACTGTCTCAATTTTGCATGGATTTACTGCTACTCTGTTATTGTTTACAAGGGTTAGGACACACAATTTCCATTTGTTATAATAGACACTGATAAAATGACTTTTAGAAAGTAATTTATTTCTGGACAGGAATATATAGAAACCAACCTGGTCCTATGTAACAAAAAAAAATATTGCTTTCAAAACCTAGTAGTTGGTTATGGAACTCTTAGCAGTAAAATGTGGCATCAAGCATTTGCGATTACATTGCCTTGAAGAAATATTGGCTCAGCCTTAAATCTTTTAACACAGCCATGGTGAAGGGTTTTCCAAAGTACACTGCCCATGCAATCTTGCCAGAGCGTCTCAATTTATTTATGTTATTTATTCTTTTATTACTCCAAAATGCACTCCAAAGCCAAAATGTGTGTTTTTTTTTTTATGTGAGTTTGCTTCTTTTTTTACATATTGAAGACTGGATACTTAGCTTTTTTTGGATTATTGCCATGGTGCTTAATTCTAGTGCATAGATAGTTGAAAAAGTTTTCATCGGGAGATTCTAATGGACAACCAGGTCACATGGATAAAAGAACAACAAGAAGCAACAACACAGCAGATTAATAAAACACAAAAAAATAATAAGAGATCACAACAAAACAAACAAAAAAAACACAAACAAAACAGACAAACCAATTCAGTCAGCTATCTAAGGAAAACCAGCTGATTGCATCGACTTGTTGACGTGAAGACAATCCCGCACACCAGCATGTTTATAACAAAGTCCCAGATGACCACAATACAGTCAGTGTTAATTTTTAGTGTTATTTTATTTTCTATATAATGTCAACTAAAAGCAGGGGTGGTTACTTTTCCTCAAGTACACCAGACGCTTTTGATAGATTAACTATATAGCCCAATCCTATATGTCTTATTTGCACCTTAAAAATTATCCTATGGATCCTACAGATGTTCAAGAGTCAGTGTAGCATCTATTGGAGGTGTCACTCTATATCTGTTCCTCCCTTACCTGCACAACTAATCTCTCCTCACAGGCTAAGGTAGTATAACCCCCAAAACTATCTATGCACCACTTATTTAAGTACAGAAGAAAACATTTTAAAATGATTAATTCTGTCCAAGTTAGACCTGTCTAGGTCTAGACAAGTATGCTAGGCCCCGTGTAGTATGGTCTTGGGTTCGATATTCAGCACTGAAGTATTAGTATATAGAATATATATAAAACAATTTTGTGACCTAACCACTTCTCCTGTGTTTAGAAGGCCTAAAGTAATAATTTGTTATAAAAAAAAAAAAAAAAGAGTATTTCATTTTATGGATATTTCTTTAAGAACTGATATTCTAAAGTCACTTTATAGAAAAATAAGCAAGTACCGGTACAAGCACCTCAAAGCTCATGGCTGGTAAACATTCATTGTTGAAACTCACTTACAGTATATATTATATCTAGCTTAGATAGGGGGAATATTACTGCAGAGGGATACTGTATGAACATTAAAGATGTCAAACTGTCTGGTTTTAGCTACATCAAATATAATTTTCTATTTGGATAGATTCAGCATTTATCTAATTGTTTAATCAATGAATGTGCCCTGCTGTCGGCTTTGTTGTCGGATCAATGCAAATTGATTTACGTGTTTCTGCAGAGAAACACATCCCCATCATGGCACGTCTCACTTTTCTCCTCTTCCTCCACCTCCTGTGACATTATTTAGAGGACACGGGCTGTAAGGCTTATTTAAGGCCTTTGTCCTTCCTGCCCTCGTGTTTCTGTAAATTGTATAAGAGCATTTAATCATGCTTAGACGAGGAACCATTTACTTTGCACCATCCTTCAATAAAAATTAAAAGCTTTCATAAAATCTGGAACGAGAGCAAGGTGCCCTCCTATAAACACAAGTCCACTTTTGTTTCAAAAGGCAAGCCTGAAGGTTTTTGTTATTTCTGGGTGCGTTTTATTTTGACATTTGTAGACAACTCAAGGTGTGTGAAAATAAAATAAAATCCACATGAGAGTGTGCCATCATAAAGGTCAGTGAACTGTAAATGGAGCTCTCCATCTTCTCTTACAGTAGCTGTAAAATTGTAAACATGCCAAGGGATGTTGAGTAAGTAGTGAAGCTCCTTTATGGACTGCATAAACAATCATACAATCACTCTGCAGTGATTAATCATGAGTGCCCGATCACATCATCTACAGGAGAAAATAAAGAGCTTATTATTGCTGTCTCAAAACACAAAGTGTTAATGTAGATTTTATACACACAACTGTTCATGCCTGAGCCTCCAAATATTCAATTCTGAGTAACATAATGTGAAAGTAAAGTTGTGCTAGTTAAAAAGAATTTCCTACATTAAAAAAATGATTTTTATATTAAAGATGGTAGAATCTGTCACATATGAAAACTTATCAGCTTTGAAGTGCAGTATAATCTCATGCTTTGCTCTATCCGCATTTCAACAGTTTTAAATAAAGTTCCGATTAACTTAGAAATCATCTTCTAGAACCTGCAGTATCCAACAACAAAAGCCAATAAAAGCTATAATATTGTTTTGACAATGTTTAATCTAAAAAAGCTTTATCGTTTGTCTTTAAACACAGATATGACTCAGTATATACAAATAATTTTATACATTGTAACCTGTTTCTTATTGTTGTGGCAGTTTACTATGTAAACATTTTCAGTAACTAGTTGTGCAAGAAGGTAAGGGCCAAAAGTCCACAAATGTATTGTTATAGGATATCCAACATTTTTGACTAAAGCCTAACAGTTTAATAGCAATTCTATTATTACTAATATCATCCTAATATATTGTAGGTAAGCTTTTAAATTTAAAGAAACCAAACTTTATACCTAAAAACAGTTCTCTCTTTATTCTAACATTTAGCAAACAAATTGCTAAATGTGTTGCCTAAGTCTTACGATTATCTTGGCCACCACCAGGCCAAAAGCATGAAGGACATTTTTCTGTAAAAGCAGATCAAACATGATAGAGTTAGTATATTTTTTTTCTTCAAAATGTTATGTTTTTTAAACAAGGCACTATTTTTTTTATTTACTTTTGGTTTTCCCAGCACTTGAATCTTAAAAGAGGCCACGAAAAGGTTTATTAGAAATGCTTTAAGAACAGAGACATGTTCTTGCCCCATTCTCTTACGACAGGTACAGATGTGGGTTTGCCAATCCTCCACTTTC
Organism: Cyprinodon variegatus; assembly: GCF_000732505.1. Classification (NCBI taxonomy): domain Eukaryota; kingdom Metazoa; phylum Chordata; class Actinopteri; order Cyprinodontiformes; family Cyprinodontidae; genus Cyprinodon; species Cyprinodon variegatus. The sequence goes on from NW_015150465.1 coordinate 1,300,442, forward strand.
TGCCAACTGTTTGCTGGCTGTCTGCCAAAGGCCAGTCAGTTGTCTGTTAATCCGGCTGCAGGGGAACATGCTGATGTTCCCAAGAGGGCGTGTTTAATTTTTAGAAAGTGTAAATGCAGGATGTCTCCGCAATAGGTCGCTTTGGTACACTGTGTGGTTTTCGACACTTGTACAGGAATGTTCTGGAATTCAAGAACATTACTAGCGCAAATTTTATAATGCCCAAATTCATCAGAAAGAGTGGACTGCCACTGGCTCGAGGATCATAGATTTAAAATTTCCAAGATTATTCTTCATTAAAGTAAGTCCAAGCATTGGTAGCTTTTAGTGTAGGATGTTGGCGTATCTTTAACTCAGTTCATTAAAAGCCACTGAGGTATTATGCTTTTGGTAAAAAAAAAAAGAAAAAAAGATCTAGTTAAAAAAATGGTTGCACCAGCAGACTAAAAACTTTCCCTTAAGGTGTGGAAAAGTTGATGCAATATGGAAAAGTCCAAAGGATTTTCAAAATCAATTCACAAGGACTGATGTCTTGCGTTTTTAGGTCTCCTTGCTTTATCACACTCAATTCAGAAAATTGCAGCTTAGCACCAGCCTGTTAATCAGCCATCAGTGTGAATCAGGTGTGCTGAAGCAGGGACAAATATAAGACATGTAGGACACAGGCGCTCAAGGACTTGAGTTGGACAGTCCCTGCTCTTTTCACAATTAATCTAAAGATTATTTTTACCATAACACTGTCATAATCTTAACCGAAACAGCAGTCCTCAACCTTTAGAAGCCGAGCGCCACTCGATATTTCCATGATTGTAACAGTTTAAACAGTTAGTATGGCACCTTTAAGCAACTGAAAATTAAAATCAAGTATGAACAAAATAATTTCAGTTTTTTTGGCTTAACATACTGTGTTTTAAATTTCCCCTTAGAATACACCCTTAAGTGTGCCAAACTTTCACCAAAATATCTTGAATATTCTTACAAACTCATGATTTAATTAACTCTGTTTTTTTTTTTTACATTGGGCCCTTGATTTTACGTTATTACATCATGTTCTACTCATCCATATTAGTATTGTGTCATTTGGAGCTGTTCGGTTTTGTAATCCAAGTAACGTCTTCCTATGGGCAACGAGTTGAAGGCACAAACTATACTGTTGATAATGACGTCATACACACTCCGCTTTGTTAAAAAAAAAATTTAAATATAATAAATATAACCGTGGATGTCTGGGGGACAGTGATTCGCCTACATGTTATGAATGCTGGCATACCATAAGGAATACATTATGAACAGTTTAGTTTGTTCCTTTAAGTCGTTACCCATAGGAAGACGAATATCTTAAGAACAGCTCCAAATGACACAATACTAATATGGGTGAGTAGAACATTATGTAATAACGTAAAATCAAGGACCAAATGTAAAAAAAAAAAACAGCGCTCCCCTTTAAAGCTCCTCAAATTCAAAGCAGAGTGATCTTAGTGTGTGTTAACTTGTCAATTTCTGGCATAAAGCAAACAGAAATAGTTTGGTAATTTGAACTGACATAAATTAAGAAATGTTCAGTGTCATATAATATCAACAGCTAGGGAAAAGTGTTTTAGATCTAAAACACTGCAGTGAAACCTGGTAGTCATTGGACACTAGGTGACACCTTTCATCAGGAGTTAAAGGAAAGTTGACTCTTTCAATAACAAAACAGCGATTCCATGTAAACTCTAAAGGCTGATTTATACTCAGGTTGTCTGCGTGTGTGTCGCAGTGAATGCAAATGTTCCCTCTCACCTTCTGCAGACACTCTGGTGCACCTCTCCAAAATTGTAGGTGACCACAGACAGTGCCGCAGACAGGAGGCATCTGATTGGTCAAATCTACATCCACTCTACACTATCCGTATTTCCTGTTTGGTACTGTGCCGGCTTGTTTTGTTTGTATGACCGCCATTGTGAAAAATGACTAGTGAAGATGAACAAGCTAGAAGAGCAAGGTGCGAGAGAACGCTAGGACCCTTTTCCTTTTCCCACCTGGATTCCCGCTCTTTTTCGCCCTCAAGTCCCTCCGTGGTCTCACAAACTTGCCTGACATCCTCACCGCCTCGGCCGTATCTAGACTCAGAGCTAGTTCGGGATTGTCCCTCTGGCATTGTGGCGTGGAATAACATAGCTCAGAGCACGCCTTAATATGGGGGCATGAATCAAAAATATCTTGCGACACACTGCTGCAGGAGTAAAACCAGCTCCTAACCCCTGAATGTTTCCTCTCGTTTCAATATATTCTGGAGCAGAAGCTAATATTTTTGACTAAACTTTAACTTTTAAGGATTTTATTATTTTGAACAAAATTTTACTGTAAACCAAGCCTAAGCCAGGACTCAGACAAAATCTTACTGTCAACTTTAATTTATTGTAAATATGGCTACAATGTATGTTAAAGACCTTACAGCCTCTGACTGAAACTAAAACAGCACTTTGCACGGGCAAACACGGAGCCTAATTAACATGTTTTTGGGAGACTGTAACTCTCCCCAAAGCAATCACAGTACCTTAGCTCGCGGGAAGGGCTCAAATTCCACAGAGCGTAGGAGTGAATGTGTGCCAAGCAGTAAAGCATGTCAGGCCAAAAGCTTGACAGATATTAGTCAGCTACTGTCAGTCTGAGTTGACGCCAATGATTCCTCAAAGGATCATGAGCCCTTAAATCACCCACCTGTATTTACCATAACATCTAGCATTTGCAGTTATTTTTTCATGTCGCACTACAAACAAAGCACGCAGACTTAGATGATGGAAGCCTGAAAAGAGCCGGTTACATTAAAGGGGTCAGGAGTTCACGCCCTTCTCTTCAACTCCTGAGGCGGGATTTTAAACTCCTGACCTGCTAGAAAGGGGGTGGTCCTACATGCACAGTGGCTGCATTTACAAATGCATGCTGACTCCTTGCCAGCAAAGCAGATTTGAGATGAATCTGATAAACATCTCAGTTTGGAAAGGAGCTACTCAGCAAGGCTATTGTATTTATGGACAGGTCTCGTGGTCCTCCCCTCCTCCTCCTAAAACAGCAGCACCACCATAAATCATGTTAATTGGTTTACTGATAAAATGTCCGTCAAGCCCTATTCATGTTAAGCTGTGGCAACCCCGGTTACTCTTTAATCTTTGTCCTGCATTAGTTTATCTGTTTAACTGACTTCTTGTAGGGAGGAGTGTAAAAGGGGTTGTGTTCTATAAAACAGCTCAGTGATGCAAATTTTAGTATGTCTGAGCTTATAAATCATCTCAACTGATTTGTTTGGAATAAATCTGCTGATCTGCTTCAATGTTTTTTTTTTCTTTGGGGGGGGGGGGGTCATTTAAGGTGACCTTTTAACAATTTTAACAAT
>NW_015150465.1:1305112-1318786 GCF_000732505.1 Cyprinodon variegatus
CCTAAACCTTGTGGACAGCCTTCCCAGAAGAGTTGAAGCTGTTCTAGCTGCAAAGGGTGGACCGACGTCATATTGAACCCTATGGATTAGGAACGGGATGTCACCTAAGCTCATATGTAAGTCAAGGCAGGTGAGCAAATACTTTTGGCAATATAGTGTACTTAGGTGAGCTTTTGTGTTTTATAGTTTTTCTTTTTAATTGAAAATGTTTGCAATGCTGCCATACATAATCAGGTACATTTGAGTGAATTACGGCACACTCTTATGCAACAATCCTTGCTAAAAGAAAACCATAAGATCCCTGTTTCAGTTTTACCATGAGCCATGATGGGTGTGGAAGGGAATCTTGTCAGATTAGACCAAAGCTGAACTATTTGCTTGAAGGCAAAACTTTGTTTGGTGGGAAATAAATTTTTGCCAACTGGGATCATGACGATGATCCCATCATATGTGAGGGATACATCATCATTAAGGGAAGCTAATGAGACCTTGAGAGAGGATAAATAGAGCAACAAAAATGGTTTCGATCCATTGTTCAAAAAACGTGAAAAAGTTAAAGGAGTAGCAATACTGCAAGACACTTTACATGCAGTTGCACTGGTATTTACAAAAACATCCCATCTATCAGGTTGGCATCAATAAATGAAAAGGGCTGCCAGTAAATTGCTTCAACCTTCTGTCAAGAACATGGGCGCCCAGAGGAGTTAACAATCCCTTGTCAACAGATAGACCACACACCAATGTTCATTTATATGTCAGATTAACATCAGGAGTAACTGTTCTCCGGGGTGTCTGGTAAGAAATCAAGAGTAGAACAAAAAAAAAAGCCCCTTTAAACATGAGGAGTCAGCTTTAATCTTTAAATGTATCGTATAAGAAGATTTTTTGTAATTGGTGCAAACCTTTAATACAGATTGGACTCAGTGCCAACTAGGAGCTGTAGCAATACTATGCAATCTACTTTTTTGGGCGATTGTTGATCTTTGCATGATTAATGGCTTTAAAGGATCTAGAAAAAAAGGTCAAACACAGAGTTTGGGATAGAGCAGCTATTCAGGGTAATTAGGAAGACATGATTAATAACCCGGAGCTGCCACTGTATTCAGTAAACAAGATGCAGGCGAATTGGAAGCACATTATTAATATCACACATTAGATTCCAAGATACATAAGGTGCATTATTTAAAAAGTTTAATGCTAGTGCTGTTAAAACAGTAATAGCCAGTGATATATGAGATGAGTGAGTATGAAAACCTTTAAACAATTTTTGGGAGCTCAGCCTTCTATCTAAAAACAATAAAAATGCTCCATTTACTACAAAGATGGAAAATTGATTGCACTTAATTACCCCTTAATTTTATTTTTCCCAAGACATGAGCTGTGGATAATATGAGTACAATATAATAGCTCCATCTTGGAAACTATAACAAGCTGTGATTACAGCCATGAGAGAGAGGGGAAATGTCTCCCATTTAGTTTGTTATTTTACCCAGTTTCCTTATCCTCTGTCCAAATCCTTTCTTCTGTCCAAAATAGTATAGAAAGGGAATGGGTCCAGCTTCAAGGGAAAGTATGGAAGAAGATGTGCACTGGTAATTAGCCCAAAGTAGCTATAGTTTGCTGTTTCTTAAATGCATATGCAATAAATGGCTAGTTTCAGTCCCTGTGTCAAGAGCAGCGTAATATATCATGTTCAGCAGTAATAGGGTAATATAACATGTTACAAACTATATTTTGGTAATGTCACAGTGTCACAGAAGGTGGGTAATGCCTTACAATCTGAGATGGACAACCCACGGCAAAGAGCCTAAATAAAGAAAAGAAGACTGTTTTTCTTTGTTGTTGTTGTGTTATATTAAGAGAAGACCATTTTAAAACAACAGAAAAAGAAGATGGTTTTAAAACAACAGAATAAGACTGTGTCCTAACGTCCGGCCTAACCCTAAATCCCTCAATCACTATACAGAGCAGGGACTATATAGTGGACTTTATAGTGAACTCAGTAAACTGATCGTTCGGACAGATGATCACTACTTTTAGCTCCCCATTGGTCACATGGCTCCGCCTCGCCGCACGGTGCCTGCACCATCTTTGTTATTTATTACCACTGTCGGGTAGCGACAGCCATAGGCGACGGCAGGCTGATTTAACAAGAAATCCCATTATGCTTTGCGAGGAGCGGCCTCCTCGGAAAGTATTACAGGATATATCTTCTCATTAAGTGACCATGGATACTTTTCAAACTGCATTGTAAGACATTTTGGATGACCTCGGGTCCACTACTTTTTCATCCCCTGAACGTTCGGACAGTCATCTAAAAGGGCCTAACCACCATGTAGTGATTAGGGTGAAGAAGGTTTTAAAACAACAGAATAAGAAAATCGTTTTAAAAACAATAGTAGAAGAAGAAGATGGCAATACAGTTTGAACTGGCTAAACTTCCACTATTTTGATATTGTCATAGAAAAGGGTAAGAACCTCACAGTAAGATTAACATTATATGTAGGTGGTCGGGTGAGGGAACTGTCTACAGCTAAAATAGCACAAGCATCAAGAAACACCTGGAAAGAGCTGGAGGCTAAACTACCTGTTACTAGCTAGAAGTCAAAAGATGATATCACAAGAACATTTAGTCACCAAAACATGGATTTCTCTAGACCAGAGGTAAAGATCCAGGAGAAGTGAGAAGGCTGGTGGCTGAGTATGTGGTGGAGTATGCAATACCTCTTTCTACAGCTGAGTTGCCTGGCGTTTCAGAATGTTTTCAGCAAAATCCCTGTTTGGCCAAATGACAAGGTAAACAAAACAATCTCTAATGATGTAGTCCAGATGTTAAGGTATAAACACATTTCCACAGATAAGCAGTAGAAACAGTTTATTTCACAATTATAGTTTAAACTACTGTCATGTTTCATTTCATAGAAATTGTACTTGTTTTTCTTCTACAACTTCTTATTTTTTTATTTTAACAAAAAAATAAGTAACAACAAAGTTACTCTGGCTAGTATTGAGTTACTTCGCTGAGTAGTAACTGAGTAACTAATTGAGTTAGTTTCTTGGAGAAGTAACTAGTAACTATAACTTATTACTTTCTTGAAGTAAGGCAGGCAAATCTGGCTTACCCATGGAATCCCATGGGTGTTATCGAAAATAAGGAAACAAGCATACATTGTTTGTAAGCATTGCAAAAAATTTCAACACAAAGTACAGTAGAATAATTTTCTCACTGCAAATATTTTGTTGTAAATACCTTTATTGTCCCACAATGGGGAAATTCACCCTCTGCACTTGACCCATCCCCTTAGGGAGCAGTGGGCTGCCATTGTGTGGTGCCCGTGGAGCAGTGTGGGGTTAGAGGTCTTGCTCAGGAACCCAGAATGGAGGCTGTGAGGATAGAACCATGTACTTGCAACCTTCTCAGAGCACAAGCACACTGCTCTAACCCAATAGGCCAACACTCTTGTTCTAGTTAACATTTGATTTGGTGATAATTAATAATTCACAGATGTAATATACATGATTTTCTACATATTTCACATTGTAGCCGACTTATCACATGTTCTTCAAAGTCATAGATTAGTCAGGCCTATATGCAGATAAAATTCAGTATTCATTGTTAACACCAATATATAAAATATTAGAGTAGGATTAGAAAGTCCAGGGCTCAGGGGTGGATTCTGTGTTCGAGAAATGATTGTCTTTGGTGATAAATGTTCAATATCCACCCCAATAAAAGTAAATGTCATTGTGAAAATGAAGTTGAAAAATGTTTTAAGTCCACAGTGAATTTAGTCTTGCGTTGACATAGGCGAATTAGAGAAGGAAGAAATGGAGAGGAGAAAGCTATTGCTCAAAATGCTAAACGAAAAGCCAGATTAAAATTTGGAAAAATTATTCTCATACAAAAACGTGCAGTGTTTGGACACAAAGCCTGTGGTCTTATAAAACTTAAATTAAAATATTTGGCCAAGATAAACATTGTTATAACTAAACTTGTTGAAGGAACAGACAGATCCAGGGTTCCAGGAATCCACAGAGCGTTAAGTCAGGTTCAGAGCTCCACGAGTCCAGCAGCGAGTTCAGACAGACACGTACAGTTGCAGACAGGCAGGCTCAGCAATTTAGGGACAAAAACAAGACATGGTACCAGAATAACTGTGGAACTTTAAACTGGACTCCTCCAAGAGTCAGAACTACGTGACTTAAAATTAGCTTCTCCCCTGCTGAGCCTAAACAGGAACAGAGAGCGCTCTGTAGGAAAGAGCCAGGACACGACCAGGAGACAACAAGACAAAGACTAAAACCCTCTCAACCACTGGCCTCCAAGAATGGGAATGTGAACCCTGGAATAACAACATTCAAACAAACTAACATACAAACAATGATCCGGCCCCGATAGCTAGGCTGAGCCAAGTATAAAGCAACAGACGCAGGTGGATAAGATGAGCAATGATTAGGAAACGGGCAGAGTTAGGCAGGTGAATCAAGTGAACAATAAATGTCAGCTATCAGGGCAGATCATGACAATTTTACCAAGTTATTTTATATGTATTTTTACTTCAGAATTGAGCGTAAGCTCTTGAGGAGCAAAACATTTTAAAACTTTTAATAAAACCTAATGTGGAGTTCAGGGAAATGAACCTGCTGATTTCCAATTCATTCTCCTATTACTTTAAAGCTGCAGGATGAGGATATGTAAGCTTCAAAGAAACCAAGGCAGACAAGGCACCACACACTCATGTATTGAAATAATAGCTGACAAAGATCCTCAGCATTTGTGTCAGTGTAATGCTCAGTGGCACCCAAAGCAGCGCCTTTACGAAAGCCTCCAGTTTAATTTGTGTTGATGGGCCTGGGAGTTTGCGAGCCGAAGAGATGCAGGCGGCAGTCTGGCCCAATGCACCGACTAGATGGGAGATGTGTGTGTTTATATACGTGTGAGTGTTTATATGCGTTTGTGGTGGGGTTGTTGAGGGGAATTAGGTCGCAGCTAGTGGGCACTTGCTGAGGTAAGACCACAGTGACAGTGAGCAGCTGTGGGAACTTTGATTCTAGTTCAAAAGGAGTTAGTGTAAGAGTGTTTAAGAGGTTTGACAAAAGGGTGTTGTCCTGGAAACTATGACAACTATGAGTGGATCTGAGCAACCAGTAGCAGGTGCGCAAATGCTTAGGCAGTCAGAGGAAGGTGATGTAATTTATGAAAGCCCCTAGGTTTGGGTTGCAATTTGTAAACGATGGATTTTAAAGACATTGGATTAATAAAGGGTTAAAAATGAATTTGGACAAGTTTGTTAAAAGGATCTGTTTAAAAAGTTTATAATGATGTTTTTAAAATGCTGGTGCTGTTCAGCAACTGTTTAGTCGCCAAAAGGGCTCCAGGTGAACTTTTTCACTCTCCACTTTGACCCTCCATTTTAACCCACCTTAATGCATTTTTTTAAAGACCACTTACTTTGCCCATAAACTAAGATATTTTAACTAAAGCTAAGGCATTATCTGCAACATAAAAATGTATTTGTCTATCACTCAATGACCACCAAAGACATGCTCCTCTCTGAACCTCATCTAAGGTTTAAGAAACAGATTCAAGTGGAAGTCCTAAAACTAAAAAAGAAAGAAAAACAACATTTCGGTTGAGGACCATCCTGTGTTTAGTGGGGAGGATGATGAGGTTCTACATTTTCAGCTTGATTTCATTCAAGGGATTTATGTTGATCTGTCACTATTGTTGAAGTCAGAGGCTCTGACAAAAACTTGACATGTTTTAACCTTGTTAACTTCAAGTTTATAAATCCAGTTCCATCTTTTATTGTTGCTTGTGGGATTTTGTGACTGTATGTCTGCAGTTCCTGGGTTCTCAAACATTTAATATCTGGTTTTCACTTTTTTCACTTTTAAATAGCTTTTTGCAACTAATCTGCCCATTGTCTCCCTTCCATTACTTAAGTGTTTTAATTATGTAGCATCTTTTATGGATAAAAAAAAATCCACAAAAATAAAAAGGATGACTTTGTTGTTATTTATTTATAATTTTCTTTTGCTGGGGTCATAAAGTATCCATCCACACAACAAACAATGTTGTTTTATCAAAACTTTTGGTTTCAAGACCAATTAAGCAAAAGTTATTTCTAAAGTAAAAGACTATTTTGAATATTGTCTAACAAAATATGTTCAAGTTGTGAACAAATTGTTTTGTTCTACATCTGATTGAATGCAGTCCAACTCATCAAATAGAGCAAACATCAGCATCAACTCCCTGCAAGGGTAGATTTCACTTTCAGGGTCAGTAGACTTTTCAAAGTAACAGGGCGAGCATATGCCTCAGCGGATCCCATTACGTCCCCAGAAAGATCCAATTAATTCATCAGTCTGTACACCTCTGTCACCAGCTTGTGCATTTTAGCCCCTTGCCAGCAAAGATCCATCCATTAAACTCCAGGTTGTTCAGCTCTCACTCCCCACCACAATCAGAGTGCCAAAATCAGCCATTCACAATGGCTGCTGGGTAATTATACATTGTCTTGACAACGCAAATGATCGTTTTCCTTGCAGTGTATTAGTTCATTAGTACTTTCCAATATGCTGGATTTTTATGTCACTTTTTTTTACTTAACTCCTTCCATTCGTTACTCGTCTGAACATCATAACAGTCATTAATAACTGTCAGACGGCAGCATCAGTTCAGCAGGCCGGCTGCCTCATTAGCATGGCCCAGCGTTTGTTCTCTGGTAAGGCTGATTATTTTCTACAACAGGCCAGCCCAATTACTTCAGTGAAATGGTATCACATAAATCAAAACTTAACAAGGTGGCAAATTTGAAGCTATCAGATTCCAAGAGACACTGTAACTAATATGTCACTGTCACAAGTGCTCTCTGTAGGTATGCCTGTGCCATACCAAATATATCATCCCCCCAGGATCTCTGAGGCTTTCCTAGAAAAATTACCATATTCAGAAATGGAAGCAAAAATGGTATCAAAATGTAAACAAGACCTGCTGTAGGGCAGTGGAGAAGGTTCACAGAAAGGAACTGATCCACTGAAAATCCATTTTCAGGTCAGTCCCGGACACAAAATTCAGGCCTCTTAATTAAACCTTTCACATAATTATAACATATCCATCCATCACATAATGGAAGCTAAATAAGGGCAAGAGACTGTGGCTCTTTTCAAAGGATTCAACATTAAGAGGCACCACCATATGAAAAATGCTAACTATAACAAGCAAGATGCAAACAAACGCACCGAAAAAACTGAAGCAATTGCAAGCTTCTTCTATAGCACAGCAGAATTTCTTTTGCAAGAGCTCATGACTCCAATGAAAATTCTACAAAAGCAAGTTACGAGGCGGCAATGCAGATTTCTAAGCACTGCAAACCTTTTACTGAGAGTGAATTTATTAAAGACTGTGTGATAAAAAATGGTGGAGAAAATTTGCCCTGAGAAAAAGCAAGAGTTTGCCAATGTTGGCCTGGGTCGTAGCACTGTGGCACGGAGGACTGAAAAAATGTCAACTGATATCAAGAGACAGGGGGAGGCAAAAGGAGTGGAGTTTGAATTTTTTTAGTTAGCCTGCGACGAAAACAGGGATGCATCTGACAATGCTAAGTTACATGACAATGAAATGAAGGTGAGTGTAGAGATTCTTGATCTTCAGAGCCTTAAGGACCAAACGAGAGGAATAGATTTCTTTGCTTCTATTTATTCCACCGTAGAGGACATGAAATTACAATGGAATAGAAACACTGGGATTATAATGGAGGGAGCATACCAGTCGGCAAAAATGTCAATGAAGAAGGAGACAAAGCTATAAAACTCTGCTGTATTATTCACCAACAAGTTCTGTGTGCTAAACATCTGAAATATGTCACTTAATGAAACCTGTGATAAAGGCTTTTAATTTCATTCACTCGAGAGGCCTGTGTAACCGCCAATTTCAGCGGTTCTACTCGACATCCACGTCCAATATGGAGATGTTGTGTGTCACAATGACATAAGATGGCTATGTCAGGGGTCTGCACTTCAGTGAATCTACTCCCTCAGAAAGATAATGGACAATTCCTGGTAAAAAAAAAAAAAAAAAAAAAAAGGTGCTACCGATGCCAGAAATCTATGATCCTGTTTAGCTGACTGATGTTAGATTTTAGTTTATATAGAATGACATCTGAACATGAGAAACACCAGCCTTCAGGGGCAAATTGCAGTGCTAGGCCAACTGTATTCCTATCTTAAAGCTTTCAGACAAAGCTGCTACTTTTCCAAAGGCAGCCCAATACCACACATTTCCATCACTCCAGGAAATTATAACCAGTTTTCCAGAGAACAATATTTGTGCACACAAAAAGGTATGGTGAAAACAATTCATCTCTAAATGAGGCGTTTCAGCAACATTTTAGGGATTTTGTAGCTATTGAAAAAGAGTTACCACTATTTCCTCCCCTTTTTCTAGGGTTCTTAATGATACTCCAGACCACCTGCAATTAAAGTTCACTGGGCTGCAGTGTGACGTGGAGTGTCACAATCACTACCAACAACTCCCTCTCATCAATTTTTACCACCAGCTTGACAAAGACAGGTTCCAAGAGATTCGGACAATTGCGAAGAAAATGCTGAGCTTGTTTGGCTCAGTATACCTGTGCGAGAAGACTCTAATGAACATTAACAAGAACCTTGTAAGGAAAAGACTAAGTAACTCTTACCTGCGTGACATTTTTTGGATCAAAACCATTGCTTTAGAGCCAGACCTGGCCTTTTTAATGCAGTTGAAACGCCAATATCACTATTCTCATTAATGCAGGCATTTATTATTATTTTTTTGTTTTGAGGAAAATGATCTCAAAAACCCTTGGTGAACTGCTTTTTGTGACAAACAGACCAAATGTTTGTGAAATTCCTGCTATATGATTTAAATGCACTAGTATTTGTAAAAACGCACTGGGATGTGATCTTTTAAAACAAAATCAATACATCTAATAAATATTTCAGCGACCTTTCATAAAAACATTAATTTGCATTTCGTTTATTACTATTTTGATTTTTGACGACCTTGGTAATGCAATTGAGAACAGATTCTCATTAGCAATATCAACTTATCTAAAGACAGGAAAGTGGCATAGTTACATATTTACATGCAAATTTACAATGGTAATGATTTGAGAAATGTCAGGCCGAATGGTCTGCCCCTGTACATTGTCATCTGATAAAAGCAAAAATCCAAAAGCAGACCATTATCACAATTGGCATAAGGTTCCGTTTGGTACATGAAATGGTTTATGAAACTTTATTTAACATTTTTTAGTTTATAGAACAGAGATGGAAATCGAGATGAGAAAGAAAGAGGGGATAAGAACTAAGAGCAGAGAGAGGGAATGAAAAGAGAGAAAAAAAAGCAGCAAAAATAGACGACAGAAGATATACAGTAACAACTAGAAGTCTGCTTCCACACAAGTATGAGACGAGAGGGACAGAAAACAAAGAACATAACAACAGCAACATAAAAAAAGTTTCAAGACCGTGGGTTATCCCTTAGATATTTTGAAGTTTTATTGAAAAAGTATTTCTAAAAACATAAAAATGTAAAGTAGCTAAAGTAGCTTGGTCATGAACAGTGAACCAATATACCGGTCAGCAGGTGCAGAGGTCTTACTTAACATTTCCTGAATATCAGAAAACACGTATTTCAGTGATTGCAAAAAAGTTTTGCTCAAAAGTGTTTTAGTTCAGGAGCTTCATCAGGCTTGTTTACTTCATATATATTTAAAACCATTGTCAAGAATACAAATTTTTATAATTTTTATCTATTATTACATTTGACAATTTCAGCATATTTTACTGGCTGATTTTTAAATGTCTTTAACCGAAGGTAAACCTTCAAACACAACTGTATATACATAATGTCTGTCTGTTTTTTTTTTCTTTAAACTGAATAACAAAAATGAAACAAGGAAATAAGCCAGAAAGCGAGCAGCACTGTACTGTATGTTGAGTTAAGCATTTTTCAGAGTGCATTTATATATCTAGAAAGAAAATGATCCTGCTGTAATGTGTTTTTAGGTCAGTCCCGGACAATAGACCCAGGCTTTCTCTACGATCTCAAGCCTCTCATTGTAACTTTTTACATGATGATATTCATCCATCACATCATGACAGCTAAATCAGAGCAACAACAAACATGCAAACCCAGCAATCTAAAATATGCTGACACAACGTGCAGGCCCATAAATACTGAAATGCTTCAGCTCTGCTTTGTGTGGCCCCTTTTTTTTGGGTCTGTTTAAACTAGATTTTCAATCTGCTGGGAATTCCCACTACACAGCATGTGTGATAAAGTACACCTCTGGTATAGGCACTGACATGAGAGTGATTACAGAAGCTGTGTAAATGGGTTTCTGTTTGTCTGCCCTTGTTTCTTCTCTCTCAGCACACTGAGGTAGTGGTCGCTGACTGGTAAGTAACTGATTTTCTTCTTGACATTAGTTAAAGAGGGATAACCTCTCAGTAAACAGTCACCTCATCTTAATGTAATTTGTCTCATTCGTTTTCTCCTGGCCTGCAGCTCCTTCCTCATCTTTAAGTGAGAATCGAGGACAGGCGGATGCAGACTCAAAGTTTCTGATCTTTAGTAGAAGTTATGGAGGGTTATCTTTGGCTGTATATCTCAGCTCTGGCAGCACTCCCTTGGTGATGAAGGATTAACCACCGCAGCTGTCTCCTCCCTGGGATGATGCAGTGCGCTGCTCCCCGATGCGACAGCATCACTTAATCTTAATGTCCGCCTCTACGGAGCGGCCGCACAGGACAAAGCCAATCAGCATCACATGCCATGGGGATGGACCTACAGCTTGGCCCTGGAGTTTCTCACCCTTGCAGGCCTATTCATCAACTTCAGCTAGACCAATCCCAGAGTTCTCCCCTTGCAAACCGCAGCTGAGCCAGCCGGTGATGTATAGGACAATGAAAAGGGTGTGGGGGTGTCCTGGCACACGCAGGAGAACACTTATCAGATTGCACATTATGCACTGCTTTGTGTTCCCAGGGACAAGAAGGAAGGTAGAGGAGTAATGAATGTACTCAGTCCTTGCTTCAGCCCAGACCACCTATTTGCAGTGTTTAAAGAGATATCTGCTCAATAGTGGTTCAGCATTAAGAATGGGAAAGATCTGGTATAATGATCACTGCTCATTTAGATAAATTGCTCTCAGGGAATCAATTTGTAAGGCCCTGAATTCACCTGAAAGCTAAAACAATGACAATTCATCTGCATCTTCTCAACAAACACTTGCAGAGCTGTAAATAGAACGGTGCATCAGCTAGCTCTGGGTCAGTAAGCTTATTAACCAGAATAAATTTTCATTTTGTACCCAGACTTTTGTAATTCATCCCAGTTTACTTCATGTTCTAACCAATAAACAGACGATTTTATACCGCTATACCTAACCACTGCAATTTAATATTTTTTTTCTTACTGAAATAAGGATAGTGCTACTAATGTCGTCATGCGAAGCCGTAATAAACAGGAAGTAGAGACTGCAATCTAGCAGAGACCACAGATCACAAATGGAGAAACGTTTTAATAAATGTATTGCCATCATTAGAGAACATCCTTGAAGATGCTGGAATCAAAAACAGCTGATCAGTCATGTGAGGTAAAGGTTCACTACCTAATTCATGCTAATTCGAAAAAAATATTCTCTCCCATTTTTGCCATTTACCCTTTTTCACAAAAGTGAGCATAAACAGTTTTTTTTTTTCGAATTTTACCATTTCCAATCAAGCTTTTCCAAAGCCATACTTCAAAATATGCATTACAAAATCCTGATGGAATAACACCTAGTGAGTAAAGAGGAGCATGGTGGAGGTGCTCATCATCTGGTGATAAAAGACTAGAATCAGACATTGATCACATTAACAGTCAAACTACAACATTTTTCCAATAAATATTCCCCTTGCTTGATATTTGTCATCAATTATTCTGTTGTACGGGCACTAAATCAATTGTTGGCATATCTTTCACACTGATTCACCACAAACCGGTGATTCAAGATAAAATGGGGCTAAGAATTGACAAAGCAGTTGATAAAGTGCATGTGAAGCCGATATTCAGCTCTTAAAGGGTGGTTCTGCTTTCTTTTAACATCAAAGAAAAAAGGAAGGAGAAACTCAGCTAATCCTTTAAAGTAACAGAAGTTTGATCTAAACATAAAGATAATAAAAACATATCTCTACTATATCATGAGGCAGTCTTATAATGTGAATTACCACAAATAGTAATGCAAAGATAACTTATCCATAGCAATGCAAATACTTTGCCAGCATTAGCCACCAGGCCCCGTTGAGAACCTGATAATAAAGAGATGACACTTTTATGATACCATAATTAACAGTGCTCCAGGATGAAATTAAATCAATATGCCTATCTAATATCATTTTCTCTAGTTATGCAAATCAAACATTCAAAGCCCTTGGAAAGTGATATGAATTGCTTTCACTTTTCGGTTCACACATATTATCATATCAGAGCTCTTGGGTTTGATGACATGGAGGATGGTTGGAGGGAGAGGGGGTTAACGATGTGAAGATTTCGCTGTAGAGAGAGGAGGAGAGCCTCTATGACTGCTGATTAGCTCCAAGGAATGGGGAGATAATGCGAGCTTTTAAATCAAAACACTTCTACTTATTTCTAAGATAAAACAGTTAAATCCCACTGAAAGACACCTCCTGAACATTACAGCTCAGAATTAAGACCCTGCTGCTGCTGAGTAACAACACAGATACAATATAATGAGATAGCGTTTAATGCTGGTGAGGAAATCTTAGCGCTATTCTCTAGTAAAGCTGCACAACCTTTCCCCCTATGGGTGTGGGATAAAGAAGAGGCTGCAAAAGAGAGGCACAGACAACACGAACAGTGGAAGGGGGAGCCTAATGGCCGTGATTAATGACAATAGGCCAGAGGAGAGCTGGGACACTGGCGCTACATATATCATCCCTTCTCATCAGTCCCTGCACCTCTGTGGCCTCCTCCCTGCAAACCAGCACATTACACTAAGTTAAAAAAAAAGAGAAAAAAAAGCTCATCTGGTCCCAGTCAGCAAACCACAGGCACCGTTTCATAGGATTTTTTATGGGCCTCACAGATGATAGCTAAGCAGGGAAATGACATGTAGAATAAGATATAATGAGTAAAGGAAAGACGGCTTTGTGTGTGATCACTCATGTTTTCCATGAACCCAATACTTCCTGCGCTTAAGTCACATCTCCAAGGTCTAATCTTCCATATGGAGGGAGATGAGTTATTGGCTATTTATGAATAGAAGTGATGATGAATGGCGCTGCATTTATCTGCATAAGTAACTTCAAGGGCTGGCACACAGTTTCAGCCGGCTATAATAAACATAGTTTGCACTCGGGGCAGCTCTTTATTTATGAGGCCTCTACGAATAGATATTATGTGGCCATCATCAGTTCCTTTCTCTCCCTTGAGGAGAAGATAGGAAATAAATTCACTACAGTGGTTTTCATAAGTATTCATACCTACTGAACTTTTCCCCCTTTTTTTATATTACAGTAACAAACTTCCATGTATTTTATTGGGATTTTATGTGATTAGACTAGGGTGACCATATTTTCATTTGGGAAAACCAGGACACCTTGGAGCGGGGGTGAAGGGGGTGG
>NW_015150465.1:1319816-1332728 GCF_000732505.1 Cyprinodon variegatus
GGACGCCCGGGACAGGACGTGAAATACGGATATGTCCCGGGAAATACGGACGTTTGGTCACCCTAGATTAGACCAACAGCGATTAGCACAAGATTAACAAAGAAAATACGGCAATGGATTATTCCAAAAAATTGTTTTAAGAAACAAAAATCTAAAAGTGTGGAATTAATTAGTATCCCCTGTCCTTGAATGGGATGCCATTAAATAAAATCAAATGGGACAATGTGCCACCAGACGTCCCCTGAATATTAAAATAGAGTCCCATTGTGTCTATTTTAATCTAAGTTCAAACACTAGTAGGTTCTACAAAGGCCACAGTGGTTTAAAACAGTATTGGGTTATAAAAGCTTAGGATGTAAGCGTGGAACATTTGTTTAATCTATCATATAAAAATGGACAAAGCATCGCAAACCTGCAAATCTACCAACAAACAGAGGCCGATCTAGACTTTATACCAGTAGAGAATTAATCACAGAGAAGACAAAAGGCCTGTAGTAACTGAATGAGCAGAGAAGATTCACTTAAGTGGGAGAATCTGTCCAAAGGACAACTATAAGTCACTCATAAATCCCGCTTTGTGTAAGAACAGAACAAAGAAAGTCATTATTACAAGAAGCTAATGGAAGATTCGTTTTAGGTCATCGAGGGGAAACATCAAACTGGGAAGAAAGTGCTCTCCCTAACATGTATGTAATCTTTATTCAGGGTAGATCTCATTGAGATTAAAAACTTCTTTCTCAAGAGAGACATGGACAAGAATGGCAGCACCATACAAACAATTCCAAGTAAAAAAGTGCAAAAATGAAAATACTGTACATGTAAGCTATAAAAAAAATAAAATATCATTTTAAATCATTTAAAACATTAACAATCAGAAACGTTATTTATAAACTAGTTTGGAATGGCCATAAGTAGATTAACAGCGAACATCTTCAGTTTCAAGCCCTTCCAGTGTATTCCAGTCTGAGGGAACTGCAAAAGGGAAGGTTTTTCACATGATAAATGCAAACATTAGTTACATTTAAACAAATGAACTCATCCAAATGAAGAGAGTGACCTCCTCGATATTTTCTATCAGCAAGAGAGAGGAAATAAGGGGGAAAAAGGTCCAAGACGGCTTTGGAAATAAAAGTATACCATTGACAGAGTCTGTGGCTGAATAAGGAAATCTATCCAACACTTGAATACAGAAGATAGTTAGGCTCCTAAACCAGGACCAGGACATAAAGCTCCATGATACAAGGAATCCAACATAAGCCACTAGTTTGAAAATACATACATATAAACTATATCACCATAGGCCAAAACTGGTCGGAAAGTGGTAATGACAAAAATCTTCAGACTCTAAAGACAATATCAAATTCAATAATAAAAATCTAATTTCAGTTTAAGCATTTTTTTTTACCAACTGTAACATGCTGAACAAAACCCTGTGAGTCATAAATAATAAAACCTAAATATTTATATCAAGACACTGCTTCGATTAAAAAGCCTTGAAAAGTAAATAGCTATTGGCTAAGCTTGTACTAACGTGTAATAATTTTTAACCATGTACACTGGTTAGATATTTTCTATATGAAAGCACTGAGGGTGCTTACGCTATATTTAACTTTCTACTTTTGTGTAACATATCAGTAAAGTACTCCTAAATCTTCTCTTTTTGTGATATTTTGCATAAAAGCTTTCTTTGCCCAAACCCCCGAGCTGGTCATGGCAAAAGCTCATTTACACAAAGGGAAGTTTTCTCTCCCAGACACAACAAGATATGCTTTATGGTCATCCAGGACGACTGCATTCTGCAAGAAAAAGACTCCTTTACCCCAGAAAGTCCTTTAAAGTATAGAATCTGCTCTGGGATCTAAGCCTGAGGGTTGCTGCATGGAGTTTGCATGTTCTCTTGGTAGATGCATGGGTTCTCTCTGGGTTCTCCATCTCCCTCCCAGAGTCCAAAAACATGACTTCTATGTTGACTGATGTGTTTGAATAGCAGCTAGGTGTGCTCTTGTTTAAAAAACATTGCAGTGGTCATTTTCAGGTAAAATGGCACATTGTGGGGTTTGGCTGCTCCTTGAGGGTCACAATGCCTGTACCCTACATGAGGAATTGCTGTTTTTGGGTCAGGGGTCAGGCTTGGAACTAAGGATTGAACTGAATTTAGGTTGGGGTTAGGGTTATGTATGAACCTGTAACAGTTAGGGTTAGGATAAGAGCCACGGTTAGGCTGTAAAAAAAACAACTAAATAAATAAATAAATGGAAGTCAGTGTAAAGACCCTGCAACGATAGTAAGACAAATTTGTCTGTATTTGCATATTCATATTTATTTGTGTTGCCCTGCGATGGACTAGCAACCTCTCCAAGCAGTACCCTACCTTACGTCCATAGCTAAGGGAGAAATGCACTCGCCATATGCCCCTGATGGACAAGTAGTAGAAGATGGGGGGTTTAGATATATAAATGCATAAACTAGTCGGTCGTCTGGTGACTACCTAATCACTGCAGGTCTTAATGCTCACTTCCAATTTCTTCCTAGATCCTATTTTTTAGTGTGGCTGTTCACATGACCATCTCAAATTGTGTTCCTGAAATGACCGACATACGCATAAAAGCAAAAACAAGACATGTCAGAAGTCACCGTCTATGAACCAGAATGTCGTGTCCTAAAAGTAGACACTAATGATAGAAATATGTGTTATTTGTCATGTATTTATAAAAATAAGAATCAGACATCGAGGAAGGGCTTTCTTCATTAAATTCCCCTTCACCTGTTTCTTAATAATGTTGCCCTGTATTCTTATAACATTTGTTGGAACCAAGAATAGCTGCTTCTCTTGTAAATTAAATTGCCTTTAAAATATTTCAAAGCTTCCATCAAAGACCCAGTCCTCCAGGGATATTTGATTTTAATGTAAACTCCTTGTCCTGTGACAAGTTTGGAGAAATAATGCTATACTGGCAGTGCTTCACGTAACTTTCAGTAATTACATTTGGTTCAAATTGACCCCAATTTTCTTCTGTTGTGGAAAAAAGTGAGTTTGTTAAGGCATATTAAGGCAACTTAATGTAATTAATCTATAACTTAATGTTCCCCTTCTTAAACAAGATGTAATGGCAGGAGCTCTCCTTTCTTGTAATTTGTCTCCTTTTGTTAATTAACTTCCAGCTATTCCCATTTAGCAAAACTTGGGCTGCCTTTACATCAAACGTTTTTAACATTTTAATCACATCACAATCCAATTTTTGGTGGTGATCAGGCTGGTGTTAACCCAATCTTGGACTCTCAAGAGACACTGGAACTGTACAGATGCACCTCTCATAGTGATTGATCTTAAAGTTATTCATATGAAGAGGCTCTTTTTATTAGCACGGCAATAAAAAGTGATGCGGCAGACAAGCTGCTAGTGATACAACATGAGTTGTTATGATGATTACAGCAACAGGACAGCGATGCAACAACTGCAATGGATGCACAAATGTTAATAATTCCTTATTTGCCCAGCGTCTAGCTGCAATCTCCTGCAGTCCCTCTTTGATCTCCTATTGTCCCTCTTTGATCTCCTGCTGTTACCTCCCACAGCTCCAGAGATGTCCTGGCAATCCTCCCCCAAAGCAGTATAGTTTTGGGTCCTGGTCAGGCAAAAGTACTGCAGGAAGCAACCTTTACATGTATGCAAAGGTAGTTCCAGGAATCCCGGAACTGGCCTCTCCTGGTGATCTGGTGGACCCAGGGACACCTGGCAGTGTGCTGAATAATTTACAATGACTCACTTGGTAAAATCCAGGTCTGCCATTCTAGATTAAAAGAGGCAAGCAGTAGATAGAAACTCCTTCTATTTGAAGACAGTGAAGCAACAGGAGTGGAGCTTGTCGCCCACAATGTGAATTGCTATTGCCTGCGATGCGAATTGCCAGTGATATGAGAAGCGAGCGACAGCACCTGAAGGTGATGACTTTGTCAATGGGATCACATTTGGTGTGGAGGCACCGTTAGAGTAAAAGAGGAGTTCCAAAGGATGGGCAGCAAGACGAATAAACATGAATATGTAAGAACTTGTCCGACAAGACTTTCTGTCAGATTGGATGCAAAATCGGATTCAGTCTGTTCAAAGATTTAGAGAATATGTTGATCCACTTCTTCATTGAAAAGGCCAGGATGACAAAAGGATTTGACCAATCAAACAAGCTCAACAGTAGCAGTCTGGGATGGTAGTCTGTTTTCAAAGTTTACAGTACACTTCCATTAGAGCAGAACTGAACAGAAAAAATACCCCTAGGCCACAAAGTGAGGTTTGATCAACCTTGGTGGATCAGCTACAACTTCTGATGCGTAAATACCCAAATATCCTGATGATTAAACATCACTGAGGATCTGTCCTAAATAGCATCAGAAGATGTATCATTTAAGCGAAAGAAAGAAGTTTCTGCATAATAATGACTGGAGGATGATTTTTTCATAGAGTATCTTCTTCCTGCTTCTTTCTTTAAAATTATGCTCTACTTTGCGTCGATCTATTGCATTAAAAATCTGAATATAATTAATAGAAATTTGTGTTTTTAATGTGACAAAATGTGGAAAAGTTCAAGGAGTGTGAATACTTTATTCCAGCGCTTTATATTCTGTACTGCTAGATCTTCAGCTCCTGTGAGCAGATTTACTGCCATCTATATAATCAGCTCTACTCCGGTTAAGTTATGACCAATTAATGAACTGCATTCTTATGGGAATTATAACACACTGAGGGACTTGAAGTTTTAATTAGGAGGCACCTTGTTGGATCCAAGTTAATGCCTTAATCTTACTGAAAACGAGGAGAATTAATCCCCAATTAATACTACAGGCAGATTTAGTCATTATGAAACAGCTTTCCACAAAAAAGGATGAAAATATCCCATATGTTCTTAGAGTTTTTTTTTTTTCTGGAGCAAGAAAAAGCATTTCACAACGAGAGTTTCAACTACCTCCTGGTTTTTACTATCTTTTGTTAATGAGAAAAGAGGAAAAAAATTAATGATCTTTTACCCAAAATCTATTATCCCCTTTACCAGTTGCGATAATGAGTTATTATAGAGTGGTGTAAAGTAGCAGAGTGCAATTATCAAAGTAAAACCAATCATTACTAATGCTTATTTCCAGATTAATCCACCTTAAGAACAATTGCATAACAAGACAGCTATACTTGCGCAACAAAAAACCCCCAACACTTTTAGGACCATGAAACTAAGTAGCCTGCATGTTTAAAACTTATATTTTATCATTAGAACACTCAGCTTTTCAACATAGTTAATTTTACCTATAGCAGCCTCCATGTCCAATGTAAATTTATTAAATAATTTCTAAAAGTATTGGGTATGTCACAGATCTTCCTGTAGTTTGAATGGACAGCCAAGCACTTCCGCCAAACTATTATACACCCTAGCAACCTAACTTTTTTGGTCTTCTGTATGCAGAACTCTCCTACTCAATGGTTCTGGTGAATTGTATGTATGGAACTCATACATAGATTTTTATATTTTTTCTCCCTGTACCAGAGCTGTTTAATAGAGGAAAAAACAAAAGCATTGAGAAAAACACCAAATTTCTCTGAGCAAAGAAAGTTGGTGTTTTCATCACATCTACTTTTACATGCTTAGCAAGGCGTTAAATCGTTAAAATTTTGCTGGGTGATTAATAACACATTTATATGGTTTGAAACACTCATAACATATTTTTTTCTACTCTACATGGACTTTAATAGTAATGTCACATTTCCTATCCATTACTGATTTTAATAATGATTCATGTTCATTTTATTTACTTTCTACACAAAAGTATTTGTTCAGAATGTCACAAAACTAAAAGGCACCACAGCGTCTAGGAATGAGGAGAAGATTTTCCAGCATGAGATTTCTGGAAAGCGAGCTAAGGCTCCTTTAGGCTCAATGTAATTTCAGCAATCCTTAATTTTTTTCAAACTGCCTGTTACTTGTTTTGAGTTACCTGATTGTTAAACCACCTAGCTCTTTGCTTGAGTTATAAGTAAGTAGGAAAATCATTTGTCTGACCAGGAGATACAGAGCACTGAAAAAATTAAGTCAGTTATTCCTGGCAAGAATTAATAAATGCTGCTTTATTAAAGACCACCAATCTTGCTCTTGTTGATAAAGGCTAAGACCATGCTGGCGTCAAAGATTCAGTTTTTTGTCTGAACATTAAAATATTCCTAAGGTGATTAAAAACAGTTCCTAATCAATTGTCAGAACTGATGCTAAAATTACATCAAACTATCCAAGGAGATACCAAACGTTCCTACATTTGATTTAATAGAAGTGAAAAAAAGCCATCCTTCTATATTTGGATTCACCTTGTCCCTATATTTTGCTACATGTTGAGTTTTTCACTTTTTAACTATAGAAAGTTTTCAGTTAACCATTGCTTGTATCTATCAGTCAATTTTCTAAACAGTAGAATTTAAAATAGGGGCAATAAATCTGTATTTCATCAACATAAAGATGATGGCCAAGAGGAAATATATTAAAGCAAACAGAAAACTGGACACAGAACAGAACCCTGTGGTACCCAATCAGGCAG
Organism: Cyprinodon variegatus; assembly: GCF_000732505.1. Classification (NCBI taxonomy): domain Eukaryota; kingdom Metazoa; phylum Chordata; class Actinopteri; order Cyprinodontiformes; family Cyprinodontidae; genus Cyprinodon; species Cyprinodon variegatus. The sequence goes on from NW_015150465.1 coordinate 1,326,384, forward strand.
GTCTGCTAATTCAGACATAACCCCATTTAGAATCCTTAGGTAGGATGAGAACCCTTTTAAAACCATTCAATGCAGTTTACTTATACAGCTCCAATTCACAACATTTAATTTGCTTCAAACAAGTTGATGACAATATTATCTTACAAAGGCTTGAACATAGGAATTAAGGGAATAGCACTAAGTTGTAAAATTTACCTTCAGACAGAAAATAACTTTTTGTCTTAAAAATGTGGAGAGAAATATGCACTTTATCTAAAAAAAATTAGCACGCATGATAATGGACCTTTACTGATGTGTAGGTTTTTTTTAAAGTGGTAAATTCTAACGGTTAATATTACCATTATTACGATAATTAGCTATATTTTGCCATGCTAGTTTGACTAAGTTTACTAACAGTAGATTTAGATAGTGTTTTTTAGAAATATGTCTGTATATTAGTGTATCCACTTAAGAGAATTTCTTCCCCTTAATCCCAAGAATTATTAGATGTAGAACAGGAGACCAGCTAAAAACAGATACAAAGGGTTACAGCTGATGTGTTTGCAGGATAAAGGTATTGCCGAAATGTTCACTTAAATGCATGTATTGTTTAGAAACCCGAATTGTAAATGATTTATCTGATGATGAATCTTTTAATAACCAAACATTACCTGTCACATATCTGACTCACTAACAATTTAAATTTCATTAATTTAAGACAAACTTAATCACATACTTGTATTATATTCAACTGCACTTACAATATCCACCACTGTTCAGCGCCATTTCCCTTTTTCCTCTGAGCACAGAGCAGTCAGCTTGCTTGGACTCGCAATGGATGACGGGATACCCAAGGCTACGAAGGACACAAAGAAGAATGCATTTGTCGGCCACATACGAATGAGTCTTCAAATCCCAACAGACCACAGCGCCGTGCAATAACGTAATCGACCAACAAATCTGGCTTTTGGAGAACGCAGCTGCTAGATTCAAACAAAGCCTTTATGAAATCATAAAAAATGGTCAGTCTAAAATGAAAACATTGACCCTATTTACATGACATGTAGACATCCCTAATATCTCATCATCTGACAGACCTTATATAAACCTAATATGCACTTCTATAACATGTCTTATGGTTCGTGAGGTAGTTTTATTTTTGGACTTTAACGATTAAAGCTGAAATCATCTACAGTATGCTACCTGTTAGATTAGTTAAATAGACAGAATACTGTCCTATTTTGGTATATTTGCGTGAATTTAAGTAATTTGGAGTTTATTGTGTTCATATAACATCTCCTTTTTTTTTTACAAACCTTGTGTAAAACATTTTTCTGCAGGTATGTATGTTGTTAAACATCTTTAAAACACTTTAATATGAGCATATATGTATATATATATATATATATATATATATATATATATATATATATATATATATATATATATATATATGATTAAGATTAATAAATGCTATTTATTTTAGCCTATAGATAATTAGCGCAGTAATCTGGATACCAGAAAATCAGAAAACAAGATAATAAACAACAAGGTTTAGTTTTATTACAGCTTGCTTATAGATAATAATTTCTTATATCAGGCTTCAAAGGGTTTAATGTCTCTAAACAAGGGTTCTCACACTAAAAACTTGTTCACTTTTATAAAAGAGGACAACCAGATATTAATCATATCCCCAGTCATCTATATTTCAGGACATCCTGTTCCTGACAGCAGAGAGAATTAGGAGCTTCCTCACTGCGTTTTCACTCACTGGGGGGAACAAACTTGGCATCAAAACATCTTTTGTCTATCCAACTGTTTTTCACCCACTTTCCACGGGTGCTGTGTTTATAATTAATACCTCACTAGTGCCAGGGGTTGTCATTTTTCAAATGGTTTCCCTGGAAATGTTCTACACCTCTTAATGGGCCTGCTAATCCTGTTGCTGTCATGTCTTGGACAGCTGCACTTTCACAAGACAAACTCAGTTGTGCCACCGCTTCTCTGTGGACTTACTTACTCACTGACTTAGAAGCTTGTCCTGCCAGCTGGTAATAGTGCACACAACATTTGATTAATTGGCACCTTATGTCCGTCAGTGGCGTGTCACCTACTGAATTCTTTAGCAGGTGTTTGTGTGGAAATGCAGATAAGACAACTGGCCACACATTTCTACACAGGGATCTTTTTCTTTGCTTGCTTGGTTAAAACAAATGAAACATTATCATAGTGTAATGTTTAATTTGAAAATACTTATATAGTTTGGAAATTTATTTTAAATAAAAACTTTGTTTCTTTATGCTATGGCTATAAAAAAAAAGTTCCATTTGGTGTCTGGTGAAACTTTTTAGTGTATATTTTGGATCATTATATTGTGTATCCTGCTGAAATACACATTGATGCCTTTTTTTCACTTCTATATCGAGGTCTTTCAAAGTATAGATCTAAACTGTCCTGGTATTTTAATAGTACATATATGGTTCTACTCAAGGTCCCAATAGAGTTTATCAAAGTACAAATCTAAGTGTGATAGCAGAAAGATTTTTTATTCTTATTTATTATATTATTTGTTTTACATATCTTTACCAAGAATGTAAAAAAATTCAAGAAGAATCATGTGTTTATGATAATAAAGAACAACATCCCAAACAGATAAGCTACTCAGTTGCTCCTCTAACAATGTGAAGGGTCTAAACTGAGGATTTTTTTTACACCAGTCCTATTTCTACTCTTAATGTTAGTAAATCAGTTACTTTAATTTTTTGACAAACATACATCTTAAGAATATTACAATTACAGCAGCACTAGTAAATGATGGGAATATCTACTGGCATAATATACAGATACAGTGATGACTAGAGGTACAGTAGCCAAAAAAAGGGTAGCTCTACAAAAGAATAGTTTTAATCAATAAAAGTACCTAAGAACCCCAAATACCTAATATTAATGAAAGGGTTGGTGAAAAGACTGCTTAAACTGAAAAACTACATTTGGATTAAATATTTAAACATGTTTAAAATTAAATTATCAGGGAGACAAAACGTAAATAAAATATGCAATTGTGGAATATCAAAGACTTGGATAACAAAAGGTTAAAAAATACAATAATTCAGGCAGAATCAATCCCCCCTTTATAAATAGATAGATTGAAAACAACAAATATATGTTTTGTCGTGCTCATATGATTATTTGCGCAATAACTGAGGAGAAAATGCATTTATGAATTAAAAAGGGGGTTTATTTTGATGATATATGGAGTTCGATTAAAATGCTATTAACCGCTATTAACTAATTACAGGATCTGTAATTAACTTGATTAAAATTTTTAATCACGCCCCACCAGTAGTTATAAGCAATTTAAAGACTATAGATGTATTTTAAAGCCTATCCCTTGAAATTGGGAGAGCCAGTAAAAGGGGGAAGATATCCCCCATTTTCTTAGTTTTGGTGAGGACACTGGCAGCAGCATTCAGATAACATTCCCTACGACACCACATCCACAGTCTCCCAGAGCAGGGACACTATACGCAACTGCCACCAATGCTGGGGTGTCCACCACGACACCCCAACAACTTCCAGAGACCTGAGGCATTCAAAGCGTATCTCATCCACCCTCTAAGCTTTGCCACTGCAGAGTTTGAACCAGGAGAGCTACCGAGACCACCTTGGTGACTTTAGCTTGGGTGATGAACAGGCCCAGTCCGATCACTCAGCAAGGCCCGACAGCCAGGTCGAAAAGATCCTGAAAGTATTCCTTCCACCGGCCAAGAATATGACCATTTTCAAGGTCAGTAAATCCCCTCTCTCACTGTAAATACCAATATTATTTTAATGTTTTTCTTTATCTGAACACCTTTTGGCTGCAAGGTGGCGCAGTTTGGGGCAATGCTTCCTTGCAGTAAGAAGATTCTTGGTTCAATTCCCACCCAAGGGTCTTTCTGCATAGAGTTTGTACGTTCTCCCCTTGCACGTGTGGGTTCTCTCCTGGTACTCCTGCTTCCCGCACAGTCCAAAAGAGTGAATGTTAGGTTAATTGGCTTCTCTAAATTGTGCTTAGGTGTCAGTGTTTGCTTGGTTGTGTGTCTCTGTGTTGCTCTGTGATGGACAGGGCGCCAGTCCAGAGTGTACCCTGCCTTTAGAACATAGACTGCTAGAGATGCACAAGCTCCACCAAGACCAGGGAAGCAGGAGAAGATGGGCAGATGGATCTCCTGTTTTTCTGTACAGGTTTTATTCTTCTAAAATTGATAATCTAAACAAGCAGTAGATTATTTCAGGTATATTCAATCCAAGATTGTTTCATACAATAGACATTTTGCTAAAGGTTTTACTCAAGTAAAAGAATATATACTTAATCATATTCTCATTTACTTAGACTTAATTAAACTTAGACTTTCTTTATTGTCATTTTGTACTCACAGGGTGTATACAAAACGAAATTTCATTCTGTACAACTCTCAAGAAAGTGCAGCAGTGATAAAATGTAAACATGTTCATCGATTTTAAACATAAGACTTTTTTCCATATTATTCAACATTCAGCATTTAAGTAAAACTAAAGAGTAGCCATTATGGGATTGCTCAATTAAAAGCAGAAATAGTTGTTGGTAAAAATGCTACTGAAGCACAAAATATGAAGTTGTATGCAAATTATAAGAATGAAGCAAAAAAAAAGAAAAAAATAACATAGTTACGCAATAAAATTTTTCAGGTGGAAGAAATACTCTTTAAAATAGTTCTTATAAAACTAAACTAAAATTCACTTCACATACTGTATCTGCCAATGGTATAAACAGACTTGTCTCTGTCCGCTCTAAGGGAAAACCCTTTAATGTTACGTTGGCTGAGAAAATCCGATGTTCACAGAACCATTATTCGAACTGACATTTCAGTCACACATCTTCTTATGTAGATCAAAGGCTTTTTAAGGGTAATAATTAAACATCTCAGAACAGTTTGTCCACCCTTGAAGCGATCACAAGATAAATGGAGATGTCATAAGATAATAAAGATTCAACAGAGTGTATATAATTATTACTATTTCTTTTAAATGCTTACAGACTTTAGTCATTTGCAGACTTAAAAAAATAACACCAAAAAGGTCAGTTTATTAGCTTTGATTTAAGGATAAAGTAGAACTAATTAAGAAAATCCCTCTGCAACATAATCTATTTGGGATTTTGTCTGTAGCATCTTATGCTATTTTATTTTACATTTTCTTACCTTACTATTTAGTGAGTCCAAAAATGAACAGTTTATTTAGCAGTAATGTCTGTAAATTATTACTTTAAAGATGGTACATGAAAACAAAAGGACAAAAAAAAAATGTCTTGTACCGTATATCCAGCACGCTCCATGTCAGCAAATAGATGTAAAAAGTCTTAAAGTGTATGTGACTTGCTTTTCAAATAAAATAAAAAAATGGAAGAAAAAAATTATTTAATACTGAAAAATAAGGCATTATTTGACCTTTTTTATAGATTGAATATAAATTAAAAGATAATTGTTTCCCAAAATGACTTTATTTCTTGGATAAATAGTCCAAAGTCAAGTGGAAGTAAAAATGAAAGGGAACTCTGGGAACTTTCCTTGTCCAAACCTCAATTATATAAACCCTGTATATTATTTAGGTAGATGGCAGGTTAAGAAATGGGATTTAACTTATTTTTTTATTTAATACATTCGATCAGTACCCAATACAATCATGTTAATTTTGCCCCTAGAAATAAATACAAACTACACCAGAAAAAAAAAAAAAACTTCTGTTGATAGTCTTTATTATACAGATATCATAAATTGTTTCATTGACCTGTTATCATATGACATGACCATTGAGCAAACATTTAACGGTTTCTGTTTTCAAGTCCTAAAATCATCTGTTGTGTCTGCTGCTACTCCTTCCACCTGCTAACGGCTCCAACATGTATGGAGCCCCACACTAAACTTCTGCTCTTCTATCTGATGACAACTCACGTCGTTCTTCTGGCTTTGCTTTCTATCTCTGATAGTGGTTATAATATATCAGCAGAATAATCTGAAATCACAGCTGTCTGTGTTGTCAGCCACTGTAGAAGCAGTCAGTTTATGTTGTGAGGTTTCCTTGTTGCAGATAGTATTCTAGAAATGTTTTTTTGTTGTTGTTTTTAGGGAGAACAATTGCTAAATTCTGTGGCATTTTATTATGAGATTTATTTGCAAAGAATTTTATTTGTGTTGTTTTTCCATACATTGATTTTACTTTACAGTAGGAAAAGAATGTCACAAGCACTTCAAAGTAAATGAACTATTGTAACAGTTAGATATTCTCATTTAGAGACCTATAACCTTCGAAACTAACTTGTCTTTTCCTTCCTTCCTTCCTTCCTTC
>NW_015150465.1:1332770-1378723 GCF_000732505.1 Cyprinodon variegatus
AAAGCATATTTCCATCCAAACTTTAATAGGAAATACTAGAAACACCACTTTATATGAAAAGGTGAAAAAGAAAAAAATGGGAATTTTCTAAGCACATTGATTTCCTTTGAGCTCTTAAATTGACTTTTTCCACAAATGAAAATTAAAAAATAAGATATCTACTGCAGTCAAACAGAGATCTGCCAACAGTGATGAGTAAAACCACCATGATGTGTGTTATAATCACTGGGTAAGCTGTTATTTGTTTTTCTCACAATTTCTTTATTCCTCTGCTGAGAGTGAGTAGTGTTGACTGCGGGATGGCTAGGAGTTCAGATTAAGTTCAGGACAAACACTTCACATGTTTGTTACTTGTTAATAAAATGACAGAAGACAGATAAGCCACTGTTTTTGGACACGTTGATCATGTGTGCATGATGTGAGTGATCAGAGCTCAGATGGTAGAAACAAAGAAGTCATTGTAGAACCCAGGCTTTGCTCGAGGTCAGAGGACCATGAAATAGTGTTAATCTTGAAAAAAGAAGTGTGAGGTCACAGGATATAAGATACTGAAACACAAAAACAAGTTTAAGTAGAGGACACTAACTGTTATGGCCTTGAAAATATGGTATTTAACGTATCTGTCTCTGTCTGAACCTCAGCATGCAGGTGGCCCCTCAACCCCCCATTTTCCACCAGCTTAGAACTGGTTGTTTGATGAGGGCTTATCCCTCAGCTGACATATTATCATTGGAAAGGCCTCTAGCTGAGAAAAAAGAAGGAGCTACGCATGGGATTAGCCTCAGCACTTGTGCTAATGCAGTCAAACTGTCAGAGAGATCAAAGCCACTCGCTTCAGATTAAGACCAATTAAAGCAGGTGGCCCTGCACAAATTAATAGCTGGAGCACTCACCTGGTAAAACGAATAAAAGCACTAAGAAGCTTTGTTCTTTTGGTTGAAGTGAGAATTTGCCTGGCTTTCTCCTTGCCAGTGATGCATTATGGCAGAGTCAGCAAACAAAACCACTTGTTTTATTGTGTTGAGAAAAGAAAGCATGTGTTTGACATTAAGTCGGACCTCTAGAAGTGAGTGGCCATGTGCTGATGCAAGCAGGACAGTTGGTACTGATGTCTTTTATAGATGGCTCTAAGATAAATGGAAAAATCTAATTACAGTCCTTGAAAACTTAATAACCATTTAAGTTTATATATTTTTTTTACATTATGTGATATTAGTACCCCGACCAACCAAAGCAGTTCCAGAGAGTGATGTGAAAGAGAAAAAAATGGTTTTCCACATTTGTATTCACTCATAGTTTTCTAACACACCCCCACATAAAATGCAATGCCACTGACAGCTCAAATATTCCTGCGCATGCCATTTTCATAGTAAAACATGGCTATCACAGCATAATACTGTGGGGTGAGGCAATGCACCATTGAGATCCATCTTGGAAGAAAGTTGAGACAGAGACACAAGTTCATCTTAAAGCTGGACAACAACCTCAGACATAGAGCTAAAGCTACAATAAAATAAATGATTTAGATAGATGCATATTCATACAATATAATGGCCCAGTCAAAACCTAGACATACATCTAATCAAGAATCTGAATAAAGCAGGGGTGCCCAAAGTAAATTTTCAAGGAAGGCGTCATGCATGTTTCAGATTGTGTCCTTGCTCCAACATACAGTAGCTGAATCAGTCATTTGAATGACTTCCTCAGCATGTCAGCTAGTAATGCAGAAAATGCCTAATACATCATTTTGATCCGGGTGTATTGAATGAAGATCTAATATGACTGATTTTCTGCCAGTAGAGCTTTTAGTAGATAAATACGCCCCAAAAAAGCAACTGTATTTGCAGTGGAAATACATTAGCATGGTTTGAAAGCTACGTCTACTGACAAAATGATTCAAAGTTTAAGGGGTAAAAATAAGTTTGGAAATTACTATATTAGAAATCAGTTTGGCCATTTCCATAGATTTACAGTTTAACGTAATAAGCAAAGATTTTGTTATGGTTTATTTATCTTCATTAAAAAAAAACATAACAAAGTCGGAAAAAATGTCATTATAATTCCAAAATTACCAAAGATTCTTGATGATTTAAAATGCCTTAATCTAAGCTGCAGTTCATTTCAAATGTAAAATACTAGTCCACGTGATTTGTAAAAAAAAGATTTTTTTTACTTAAATTACTTTAAAGAAAGGGTAAAAGATTTTGCCATTACAGAAATGGGAACATCTCATACTAAGGCATCTGAATCACAGCTGGTCAGATAGGCTACAGGGTCATTTGAGGGCCATTGGAGGCTCTGCTGATCAAGGCCTCTCCTCTCGACAGGGGGATGAATGATGACTGCAGAGTAAATGCCAAAACTATAAATTTTATCCCACGCTGAGCCAAAGCTCCTCCAGAGTTTATTTACATTTTGACATAGCATCTACTCTCGAGCGTCAATGTCGAAGGATCTCTCAGGATGGGGTGAATTAGTGATGCTAGTGCACGCGCTCTAAAACACACATAGTCGTGGAGAGTTAATTTCACTCTGACATGTCGGCTGTGCACGCCGCTGCTGAGAGGACTGAAAGAATCTTTCATTAACTTGTCCTTTCTAGTTAGGTCCAGTGAATCTTACTTTTGACTCAATCCAGCAGTGCTGAGCAGATCCAGCCGTAGCATGAAAACTTCTCCTCAAATGCCGCTTTGTCCCATAAATTACTAACATTAATAAGAAAGCAAAACAAGGAAGGAAAAGAAAATCTAGAGAATCTGAGGCCAAAAGTATTTTTATTTGTGGAAACTAAATAAATAACCTTGGCACCCCTGTGGCTAAGTTTCCAATGAGCTTCGTAATAGAAGCCTTTTTGATGTGGATGCCTAGAGTCGAGTGTATTTGGACAGTCATGAGGTGGGGCTGCCAGGCTTTTAACTGCTCCAGAGAACACAGCCCACCACAGAGTGGCTCATAGGAGTCCCTCTGTCTTGAGGTTGAACACAAGCTATCAACGGAGAGAATGAGAGAGAGAGAGTGAGCCAGACAGAGACCCACACTGAGATTTATTTCTCCACAGACCTGGAGGCAAAGATTGTGAAGCACCTTAAAACACTGTAGCTATTTCAACCATTTAGTTCTTATTGGAAAGCATACCAAATTGAAATTTAATTTATATTTGAAATATTTCATCTGATTTCTGTTAAGGGGGAACTCCAGGATCCTAAAAGTAACTTAAAGTAAATTCGTTCCATTGAAGATATATTCAGACGGGCTGCAAATAACTCATTGCTCACATTTAGTGCTGTGGAAACAAGGAATGTCTAATTTCAGAGAACGAGCGTGCTTAGGTTATTACTGCAGAAAGGCTATCTGTCAAAGGCAGGCTGTTTTGGCATGTTGCATACCATTGCTGAGATCATAGAGTCAGATTCTGCTTGCAATTACCGCCGAAGGACCTTGGGTACAGGCAGACAGCCATTAATCCTCCTTCTGGCCTTGCGCATTCTGACATGTCAAAATCCTCACTGTCCCCCACACCACAGCTCTGGGTAAAAAAGAAAATCTAAGACGCACCCAAGCAGCCAAAACCGCACCAGTGGAGTAATTGATGCCATCATTAGACTAATTAGGTTCCTTTAAGTCAGCAGTATGTTATTATGACTTACTTTGTCCTGTGATGTATGAACATTATGTGGAGAGAGGAGACTCCTGACATTTGCTTGATTAACAGTTTTTTAGGAGTTAAATGGGGAAACAGTTATCTGATTGTTAATACACTCTTAGTTTAAACCTGGTAACCCTTTATAAAAAGTAGAATGGTGAAGAAATGCCCTTCATTGTCCCTCAGAAGTAGAATTTAGATGTACCAGATATATCAAAGTCTAAAAGATGCTTGGAAGATCTGTACTAACATGCCTCGGTTCACCTAGGCTACAGCAGTAATTGTTAGAGCTCTGAGGTTTTTGCAGCACCTACTTGTATTGGCTATGAGACACAGTCCAAGTGTTGAACTGTCTCCAGCCACTTGCACTGGAATGAAGGACATCCTATGACAGAGCTGGTCTTCCTGATTATCTAAAAGCCATTTCTAAGCAGAAACCCTATAGTAGATGGATGATTACACTAAAGTCAAAAGGGTCTCAAGGAACTTGTTTATGGTTGCAAGCAACAAATATATTTGGCTCAATGGTCTGACTGTTGACTCTTGTTTAAGCTGTTATAGTTACTAAATATAGATGTAGCATAACTTGTTTTCCCCTCTTACCAGCTTTGGTTTTCCACAGTGATCAACTCCTGTAGCATGGTAGGTTACTGCTGATTCCTGCTATTTTATGCTTTAATCATTAGCTTCAATTGTGCCTGTCTCATGGTAGGGCTTACATTATGTTCTACTACTTTTACAGAGGAGTAACGGGGGATAGCACATACTTTTTATCTTGTTTGTTTAATCTTTTTGTGGGTAACTTAGCCTTAATAGGACTAACATTTTCCTGTGTTCATTTGTACCACAGTGGAAAGTAGAGTTGTTTGGCACCTGGGGCGCATCTGGATGAAGAACTCAGAATGACAAATAGTGTCATTTTGCTGCCTTTGAAGCTTATAAACAGATGGGCATAGCTTATGTTTTCCAAGAGGTTTAATACTTCATAGTTGCAGGAATAGGTGCTAAATAACTAATTATTAAATCAGATTTAGTCTAAGCAATTCCAATTTATTTTCTGCTGGCAAACGTTTCTGCACATGGACTCTTTTGGACAGAGATCACTAATGTTCCTCCAGGTATATGGAGTATGCAGTCAGTTTGGGCATCATTGCCCAGAGTGCTATATAGACCACATCTAAATAAAATAATATTATATATATATAAAACGTACATGACTTGATAACTTGTAAAGTAATGTTTTCATAATGTCCAATTTATACAGATATTTATTGAGGAAAAAAATTAGAATACCCATAGATTTTAATGCATCAATTGCTGTTTTGACTTTTTGTATCGTCCAGGTTTTGGTAAGATAAATCATGATTTTTTTACTGACCTGCAATGGCATTTCTTCTATATTTAAAACAACATTTTTAATAAATACATGAAACCTTGTCATTTATTTTAAGTTATTGCAATCCCTCTTCTTAAAGTCCAATGACTGATTTGTTAGATTGATCCTCATATATTAGGAAACTGGTCAATTTATGACAATCGATATAAGCTAGAGAAGCCTAAAATCTATACTCCTTAAAAAAAAAAAAAAAAAAAGACAGTAACTCACCAATAAATGGCCAGAATCCAGTTAACATTCTATAAATTTTAACATTGCCATAATTGTCGCCCCTTTAAATATCTTGTGGCTTGTCATGGCATGCTGGAGCACCGCGTGATTGGGATGAGTAGCATAGCTCCTGCACAGATGGTCATAGGATGCGACCATCTCAGATCTCCTATTTCATCTATTCACAGCAAAATAACTCTTTTGACAATTTATACCGATGCCTCTTCACGCTACCTTACATGATCATTTACATTTTAAAGCTTAAGACAAAAATGCAATGATCAGAACCACAAAACCAAGTCCAAGAACTTATGACCTGGTCAAGTGTCACGAGTTAGCATCAGGCTTTGAAATCTTAATGTCCAGCTGCCCTGCTTCATGGTTCCTGCTCCACCGCTTAATCAGATTTATAACTACTGTCAAAGGCAGGAATGAAAGATAGATTAGTCTTACCCTCACAAGTTTACATCTTAGGCATCTGGACGGCTGATCTTGCCCTAACAAGAGCAGAGGTCTTGGTGAGCTGTCTTTTAATGTTGATGTGTTTATGTCCGGAGATGAATGGTGCTGTCACAGGAATCTATTTATACAGCAGTTATATGGCAGTGCCACCAGATCCAAGACATTTCACTTCCTGAAGATGGGTACAAGCATCTGTTGGAAGGAAGTCCCAAAAAAATAATTTTCTTCTTGCTTTGCAGAGCAGTTGGGTGTACTTATTACATGTGTCACTGTCATTTAAAAAAGTAAAGAAAAATTAAGAAAAATGCTCAGACTGTACAGCTGAAATGAGAGATAAAATTGCCTTTTATGAAAAAAGTTGATCTTTTAAGGCATGTTACAAGCTAAATAAGCAATAAGAGCATTTCCCATTTTTATAATAAACATCACCACAAGATGAGATAAGACCAAATACTGAACAATTAACATTTGTTGAATGCCACATCAACATTTAAAAGCAAGCATTAACAATAAAAACAAGGTAAACACAAATAGAAAAGAGACAGTAGAACCAAGGCCAGAGATTATTAAAAAAAATTAAAAATAAATAAAGCTGTGAGTTCAGGAGTCTCCCAGAAAGCTTTCCCTGTGACACAGTCCTGGAAAAGTGAAAGATCACAAGCTCAGCTCTTTCTTCAAACAACAGACTGGATCTGTGCTAAAACGACTACAGAAGAAGACCTGATCTGTCAATCATCCCTTTCTATCTCACTATCACTCGTCCATAAGACACAAAGATGCTCAAACTCCTATGCGTGAGGCAGCTACACAGGTCACACCTAGATGGGGCAGTTCACCATTTTTGTGGGAAAAAAGGAAACATGGGCTCAGATTAAAGGCAGGTAAGCCGCTTGTATTCCAATCTACAAGCTCTGATGCAATTTATCCTAATATCACACTGGCTGCATTGAGGCTCCAATGTAACATCGGGTGACCAGATGTCCCAGTGTCCCACATATTAAAAGAATGTCCCGGATTTGACTGTCAAATTATGAAAGTCAGTTTTAAACAGGTTTTTTGACCAACTGGTACACAAGGCTCTTTAAATAACACAGAACAGGTAAATCTGTTTCGTATGTTAAGATTATTATGGAAGAAAAAAAAAAGCAGCCACAACATAGAGAGTGGAACAGTTTATAACCAGGTGAGGCCAGTAAAAGGATTTCTGATGAAATTATTTTTCAATTTCATAAGTTGTTATATTTTCTTAAGTTGTTACACAACAAACATGCTTTAACTTAAAGATAACTTAATCTGTTTTCTGTACTCCTGAGTATGACAGGGTATTAGTGCCAGACTAAGAGGAAAAAAAATAACAACAATTTTTGGTAATATCACCAGAAAAAAATGATAATAATATCACTAGAATAACCTCATGAAAGTCATCAGATTATCGGACCTTTCAGAAAATGAATATTCAATGTGACCACACACAGACCAAACAGCAGTCTGAGTTCCGTAACAGCCTAATAATTTGATGCTGATCAAGTAAAAGGTTTATTATTTCTTTGTAAATCAATACAAAAGCATAAATTTACAAGATTTTAACAGTCATTTCAATGCACAAGAGTTCTCAATGAATAAAATTAACTTCATTTTCATTATAGTACCAATTTAATCTTGTAAAAAATGCTATTAATATGGTTATATTATGATTTTATTCTCGTAACTAATTATATTAATCTATTAATATCATGACTCTTGTAAAATTATGACTTTATCCTTGTTATATTCTAGCTTTATCCTTGTAATATCATGACTTTAATCTCCTAACATTAGGACTTTTTCTAGTAATTGCTGCGGATGAAACCTTGGGGTGTCGCTGTAGCCCCAAGACTGGGCAAGATAAAAGCAGAAGATGTCGGCATTTCCAGCAAGATGTCAGTTTCCTTGGAGGACAAAGACACTTGCCGGGCCCATGTGTGTAAAGCCTTGGCCAAGACGTTTTTTTTAAGAACGAGAGTTATATATTGATTTTATCAGAATGAAACCTCATTTTTGTTTGTTTCTTTGTTAAGTGGCCAGCCTTTTTTTTTTAGACCAGGCTGTGTTTTCAGGGAGATGAGAATGGAGCACATGACACACAGGTATTTTTATTTCAGAGGTTTGAAGTTGGTTATATAAATTGATTGTGTCTTTTGTAATTTGGTGTTTTCTGTTTGTTTACAGCAGTTTTTGTTGCTCTGTTTTGTTTTTTGTTAACCCATTGTTCTTTTAGTTTTTGGGTTTTTTGGTCACTGTCCTAAGCATACTGTGAGCTGGTAGGCAATATAGTATTGAATCCGATTGCTGCAATGCTCAGTGGTGATTGTTTGCAGTGTTCATTTTAACCTGATTGCTCTAAAGCCATTTTTAAGTGTGTGGTTTTCTTTCTCTAGTTCCGTAGATTTGTCCACCGTCCACCTAAGTATCAGAGCTTAAACATTATATGGTCTACCTTAAGTAATTTTTGGTAGTTCGAGTGAAGACTCCCTGACTGAGTATATCATGCCTGTTATCAATTTAGGGGTTAAAACAGATGCTAGTCTGAAGTTTGAATCTCAAATCAGCATTGTTGTAAAATCCAGCTTCTTCCACTTGAGGCAGCAAAGGTTAAACCTACTGTATTCTTTTGCGTCAGCATTTTGAAAAAGGGGACCATGTCCTTGTAATGCACTTCTTGGGGGTATCAATGATTAGTTCATTAGCCAGCTTCAGCGGGTACAGAATACTGCTGATCCTCTTTTACCAGGTACAAGCAAATTTGATCATATTCGATATCCGATTTTTGCCTCATAACATTGGCTGCCAGTACATTTTAGGATTAATTTCAAAATCCTTTTATTTGCTTTTAAAGCTCTGAAAGGCCTTGCTCTGCCCTACCAGTCTGAGCTGCTTCATTCCGCAGCCCCTAAGCTGTGGAATGACCTTCCCTTGGCCATTGGACCGGCCTCTTCACTTTCTGATTTTAAATCTCCTCTTAATACCTATTTCTTTTCCTGGACTTTAAACATTATCTGAGATGTTAACTTTTTTTTACTGTGTTTCTTTTATTATTGTATTACTGCTTTTTATTTTATTACTATTTTGTATACCACTTTATTTATTGTTTATATGCTTAATTATTTGGATTTTATTATTGTGTATAGCACTTTGGTCCTGTTGGGTGTTGAAATGCTTTATAAATACCTACTAATTACAATTACAACCATGCAAAACCAAATTATCTTTAGTCTGGACCTAATTCTTTGTTGTACCGGGGTTTCTGCATGGGTAAAGTTCCATGTTTTTTTCCCTGCTATTCAGAGATTTTACGTACTTTGTATTTCTCTCTAAGTTATGCCACCAAATTGTTGAGCAAGTCCAACCAAAATAGACCAGTGGTCCACTTTGATCAGAGCTATACAAGGACAACTGCAGAGAATTGTGTCTGGTTTGACCAGCTCCATGCATTTCAATGAGATGTTAGTGCCACACCTTCAAATACTCCTGTTTCCATTGAATTGGACACTAAATCATATCTAGTTTGTTCAGGCCTTTGGAGGAGCTAACTTCTTGTAGTTCTAAAAGCAGGCACCTTGCTCTCATACTTTAACTTGGCTCTGCCGCTCCAACAGTGCTGTACCAGTGTTGCGACACTGGTCAAACTTCACGTCCCTACAGATACTGTCAGCCCTCCTTAGCACCCTGCTGCCAAAACATTTTTAACTATCTCTGCAACGTCAGCAACAGTGATGGCATTCTGCTCAGGCTCTTCCTCCTCCATGGGAGCCATAGACATCCTTCAGTCTGGGTCAACAGTAAATCCCCCAAACTCCCCTAAACGTCACGGACTGGGATAGACTCTCTCTGAGTCGCTTTTACACAACTTCTTTGAGTTCTACTCCAAGACTCTAAAACTATTTTTTTCTTTTTGCTCTGACTAGGGCTCCTTATTGCAAACTGGAAATAGAACTTCTCATGCCCTTTTTCTATATATGGCATATTTTTTGCATTCACAACAAGTTGTTGTGAAAATTTGTTTTTAAACTTAAGTTGTGAACACTTTATAGTAAGACTGGAACTCTTGGTTGCCTCTAAGATACAATTTTTCAATTACTTAACAGGTTTGGAGATGTCCTTCACTACTGCTTTTCAGCTGAAACTAAGAATTGCTTAATTATTGTTGGTGCAAATGTAAGTTGGCAGGAAAGAGAAAAATATACCAATGATTTTTCCATGGCAGACTTACTTACAGTAAATATGCATCAATGTGTAGGCAAATTTCTGTCTAAAGAGGAACTGTTATAATGATTTCAAATCACTAAAAGAAAACATAAACAACCATTTTTGGAGAAGAAAGTTCAACAATATCCCCATAGCTTAAAAAAAATCGTGAAAACTCTCAGTATAGAGATAAATTAAAAGGTTAAAAATCCCAACCTTTTTCCTGTTTCTACAAGAAAGAAAACAGGCAGACAAACAGGCTGGAACACGCAATTTAAAAGGGATTGTAAATAGATATTTTTACATTAAAGCCTCCTCAGACTCATATCTCTCCTGGCTTGTGTATGACCTTTTAAACTAATTTATTTTTAATTACAGTAAGGCCAATTCAGCTTTCTGAGATTCAGAACAGTGTTCTTATCTCAGTTGATCTATGCTGGATCATCTATAAACCTCACTTTATTATCAAATGCACAAGGATCATCTATGTGGAATTAGAGCAAAAATAAATTAACCAGAGTAACTGTATTCAGATGTTAAGGGAATTGTACAGCTATGTTGGTGAAATTTACTTTGAAAACCGTTCCTTATCCGTGAGTCATGAGAGATTCAGGCAGAATGGAAGCCAGGTGATCCCCGATGGGGGTGGAGATGGTCCTGCTTCACACAAAATCAATTCTGGCCTTTAATGTTGGCAAGACAGCAGGGTAGTGGGGGCAAAGGGATGGTGGGGGGAACACATGTCTGATACCTCCTGACTTTTTCATGAGGAACCGTTTGAAGTTTCAAACCCCCACACAGAATTCTTGGGGCGATGAATGAAGAAAGGTGCAGCTTAGGGCTCAGGCATATTATCATCAATGAAATCCAGAGCAGAACAAATTATTTTGATTTTTATGAGCATAATCAGTTATTTTAAATTCTCAGTATTATAAAAGCTGGAAATTTAAGGTCTTTATTTAATTTCTTTAATTGCAGTGTGCATTTTCTATTCTTTTTATTTTGAAGTCCTTCCTTTTCTTAAGTAGTTCTGTTCACAGTCTGTGCTGAGCACAAAGAAGAAGAGCACAACCTCAAAGTGTCTTTTGTCACAGAGGCAGTGAAGGGTGCTAACTGCGATTCATGTGATGGGGTAAGGAAGTGTGGTAGGTGCTAAGGAGGGTGGGCTGACACTGAAAGGCTTCAGTTCTGCAGTCCTGGTGGTCCAGTCATGCAGTCATGCAGCTGTTTTTGCAATAACAAGACTCTGTCGTTCCTTGAGAAGTCTGAGTAACATTTTCATCTCTAGCTCATAGAGTGCACATTTTAAACGACTGAAGTTTTGCATATTTCTGGTTTCACTCTAGCTTGACCTGCTGAACATCGTGTCAGCGTGACGTATTTTTTGTTTAACACACTCAGATTCCTAAGCTGACAGCTGTGTTGTTGGACCTTCATCATTCGGGCTGCTTTCTGCTTCAGTAGAGCTGCTTAGAACAAATGTTTTACCTCCAGCAGTAGGAAATGATTCACTATGGGGAAGTAAAGGTTTGAACTCTAGAGCATGGCTTTGTCCAAACTTGTATGTTTTAATTTAAGTTGTAGGAAAGCATATTGGTCCTCAAATAAATATATATAATTTTGCGTTATAAATTTTACTTTTAGTGGTGAATAATGTTATTGAAGCAGTGTAGTGCAAATTTTATGCGTCCTTGACTCTCTTAATCACATTATTTTAGTAAAGACATTATATTGGCTCATCTTAAAATGATATAAGCTTCTTAATTTAGCTGTTAGCTTAAATAGAATATGCCTACTATCCTGAATCCTTTCTCCCAGCGTTTAAAAGAATTAATCAGAAAACAAAAGAAAAAAAGAAAAAAGAAAACCGCTCTTTCAGCACAACACAAATCTTTAGATTACTTATCAAAACGTGATATAATATTTATGTCCATCAGCAGTTAAAACCCTTTAAATGTGAGGCAAAATTAAATTCTTCTTCCTTTCTAAACTTCTGAAATATTTCCTTCTGCTATTTAAATTTAAAACTACTCAATTTAAATCTAGTTAAAAGTGGCCACTTTAAGAGAATTTAATGGAGCTAAAGGAAAGTTTGCAAAGGGTTCATGCTGAACTGAAGTTATATTTGTCTTGTACTAAATGGAAGTATTATAGTTAATATAAAAATTACAAGAGATTTTTCTTTGTGTTTTTTCATGAAAAAAAGAATATGAATTGTACATTTAAACAGGCGAACCTATAGAGATGTATTGATCATAAGTTTTGGCCAACTTTTGATGCTTTATTCATTTAAATTTGGAGCAGAGGAGAAGTTGTACCTTAACAGAGAGATCTGGATATGTCTTTAGGGAAGCTAACCTTTCAAAATAAAGCTTGTTCCATAACTAATGGAACTTGGAAGCTTAAATAATAAAACCAGAACAAATTTTCTTTATTTTGTTCTGTTTTCCTTTAATCTGCTGACATTTGTTTTGGGTGTAGGGCTTAAATATTCCTGTATAAATCCCTTAAATAAGAAAATGTAGCAGAAAATGAATTTATAATATATATAAAACTTTGTTTTCCACGCTATAGAAACAGAATACATCAATCAATCCTACAAAATCAAAACTAAAATACAACAATTTAAGTGAACTAATATTAACTGGTGAGTTTAAGACCAATAAACAAAATGTGTGCCCAGTTTAATTTAATATCCAGAAAATAAAAGTTTAATGCAGCCAATTTCCCATTAATAAACTTTAATGGTAATAGATTTAACAGACTTTGAGTTTTATACTATCTGCTGCAGACATGTGTCATTTGTGTCACATAATGACCTAATAAAAGTATGATTGAAGCAGAAGACAAGGTGGTAAATGAGCTGCCATGAGTATGTTTAGGAACAGTTTCTTAAAAGAGATCCTGGCGTCTATGTGTGAGACATGATTTCCTTCTTTTTAACAGTGGGCACTTCAAGCGCTGGCTTGGTGTCAACCTCCCTTTCTAATGGACAGCCACAAAGCTGACAGGCTGTAAATCAGAGGAAGTATTGAAAGCCATTAGTCCAGGAATACACAATAAAAAGCGGTAATGGTCTCATAAAGCCTGCAACACCACAGCAGACACTCTGATTCTGTCTATTAAGGCGAACGCAGAGTCTCAGATGAGTGAAAATAGGGGAAGGCATTTTTCTTCTGTGCATTGTTGCCTGGGGTCCTGTGATCATGATCAATGTACAGTGAAACTCGGCACCGTGACAACTATTTATATAGACTGTACCATGGGTGGGTAAATATTAGAGGAGCATGTTTTGATTATGAGTTATTCTATTAAGTTCTAGGTTGTAGACACTTTACTTCCCACAATTTTATCTGGACAAAAATGGCAAAAAAGTTCACGAAAACTACTTGTGGTTAAAAATATGTTGTTGTTTTTTTATTTTGTTTTTTTTTTTTTTCCCCAATGTTACAAGAAAGAAATTACTTTAACAAAATATTGTTGCAGTGTAAAATAATTCCAGTAGCTGATCTTTTACATGAGAATTCTTAAAAAAGAAAAAAAAATATTACTAATCCCTGCCAGTAATATAACCAGTTGCCAGATGTCTAAATAATTTCACAAAAATCATCCTAATTTTTTTTTTCTCCAGAGAGATAACAAATTCCTCAGAGTGACATTTCAACAGGCTGTTCCGAACTTACAGCAAGGCTGAACTCGCCCGAAGACAATGACAAGCTCCTCTCTGTCTGATGTCACTTCCCATTTCCAGGCCGACCGCTATCTGCTACAGGCTTCTGCCAATAATAGCTCATCAAAACAACACAACCCTTCTTGGCACAAAAATAAAGGCTGCACTCCACGTCCGTGCCACTCAGTTGTCAATTAAGACTCTTCACACTGACACTTGTGACTTAAAAGAAACAGTCAAGAGTGTGATGAATCCGAGTCGACAGATGAGAAGGCAGTGCGCTGTGTTGCAGTACCATAATGCACTTGAGATATGGATAACAACTGACACTACTGGCAGGTCTTATGAAGTTTGATTTCATTTGTCAGGCCTCTTCTACCTTGTCTTTTCAGCTCACCCGCTCCCTCGCTTTTCAATCATCTTGGTAATAGCTCATTCTGATTGCCTGAAGACACTCAACCTTGTTTTAATTTAAAATGCAGAGACAGAAATATAGCTAGAGCTGCCATGAGCAACATACCTAGTCATCGGGAAAAAGTACAGAGAATAAGCACACACTTGCTACTTCAATGACATTCAAGAGTCAGCTGCTCTATGAGTTCTGGACATTGTGTTTAACTTGAGCATACAAGCCTCAATTAAGAAAGTGTCAGCACGAAGCAGCAATTGCTGACTATCAATCTCAGATAAGAACAGCCATTGTTCAAATTCCATATTTTACATACAAATCTATTTAATTATGGAAAATGACTGGGAGTAGAAATAATGAGACAAAATCGGAAATTGTTTTGATAAGTAAAGGATAAGATATTAGCTACATTTTTCTCTAGTTTGATGTATTTGAGTCCTATACAAGACAGAATGAAATAGATTTCAGACTCATCAATAAAACTTTAATATATGCACCAACTGGAAGCTCTAAAGCAGGTTAAAAGCAGTAAGCTATCTGTAATATTCTTTAGGTGCATTCAACTCCTTTGTATCTTGTCTCTAAAGCTTCAGACTAAAGCTTTATAAACTTAACTTAACAGGTGGCCAGTCAGGATGTCTGTAAAGGCAACTCATGTTCTGCTCTGTAACAGTTGCTTGGTAATTATTAAACCACTTTTGATTGATTGATTGATTGATTGATTGATTGATTGATTTATTGATATAGCTGACTTTCAGTGAACTATCTTTAACCTAATGTTCAATTATTTTATTAATAAATTCTTATATATGGGATAAAAGAAGCGGTTGTGAACTATTCTACATTAAAGAATTACGTCTATTTTAGTTTATGAAATGTGTATAATTCATACCAAAAAAAATAAGAAAAATGCAAATCCTAGAGAAACAAACCTCTACCTCTATATCAGATCACTGGGAAGGCAACTGGAGAAGTAAATGTCCAAACCTACTTTGACAAATACCTTGCATGCTCCTCTCCAGCCAACCACATGACGCTAATTCCTGACTGAAGCGCTCCTCCTGTGTGTCTCTATAATCCTGACTGTGAAATGTGACAAGATCATTCTTTAGGCCGCTTTAGACTGAATAATCTGCCCGTCACAGACGTTCATCCTGACCTGCACAGCGCCTCCAGCATCATAACGCACTACCTGAACATTTCCACCCCCTGACTTAAGCCTGTAAAATTAAATCTAGATGAACAAATAGGAAGGATCAGCATCTAGTGCTGGATGTGTGTCGTGTTGATTTTTACACTAATGGCTTCTCATGTAGAATCCCACAACACACTCTGCTTTAAACCGATTTGAAATATTGACATTTAAAGGCATAAAATGGGCCATATTTTCTCAAATTTGTTAATTTGAACAGAACCTGAACTGAATTAGTGCTTTGACTCAAGCCTTGTTGGAATAGTTTATTTCATAGTCAGTGATGAGAGAAATGGGACTGATGGGGTTAATCCACAGAACTTTTAGAAAGAACTTTAGAGCTACAACCTTAATAAGTGAAATTAAGTTCTATGCCAAACTCTAATGTCAAAAAAACATGAAACCGTTTGTTCCATGAAGCTTTAAGACAACTGGCGTGCGCTGGGTCTGACATGAGCTCCTTGGAGTTTCAGCAAAGTTCTAAACCAGTAATACGGCAGCTGTCAGCTCGAATCCGGTGGTTGGTTCCAGTGCTAACAGGGAGGTAAGGTGAAGTTAACTCTTCTTTACAGCATGACTGCAACCCACAGGGGGGATCCTCACCCACCTGATGGCGAGTGGACGACAGCGCGTCATCTTTGCAGGCTTTACTTTCAGCTCCTGACCAGCTTTGACTAATTGAGAAGACAAAGTGAATAAGACCCTTCAACTGGCGCGATCTTGGCTGCACCTCAACTTTTCTGACTCTCGCTGTCAGAGCTGAGCACCGGCACCACTCTGACTTGCGGCTAGATACTGTAAGTTCAGCGTGTCACTTTGGAATTGAGCTTTTGCAAAATGAAGTCAGGACTACAGTCTTTGACACAAGAAGGAAGCGGGAAAGAGAAAAAAAATATCCTCTGAGAAGTCAAAGAGAATGGGTATAACTTCTAAGTATCTCAAATGTCCTGCCTTGAGAACATAATATCTGTAATACTTCTTGACACGTCCGCCTATAACCGCTTATTCTTTGCCAGCTTCTGTGGGGCCCTTTCTTTCCCCCTCTCTGGGCAGGGAAGAAAAGCAGTCTATTTTCTTGTCATATTTGGCTGAAAGGCAGGGGGAGGGAGACTTTCATCTTGGAGTCTAATTTCCTGCACTTTAAAGACAGTCCGCATGCAAGGTGCATTACCATGCTATCAAGGTGATGGGAACTATTTCAATGTGTCAGTCAGTCATGGAAATATCAGAACGACTTAATGTCGAGAGCAACCTGTCAGAAGCTAAAGAGAATGGAATATGTTTTTTATTCTGCCTGCCCCCCTTATGCAGACTGTAGCTCTGTGTTAGACTCTTAAAATTAGTCATATTACAGGTGTGCATGTGGGTGTACTAAAAGGTGAACCGAGGAGCACATCTGTGTAATTTTGAAAGACGGGAAAGAGAAACTTTACTGGTTGTTATACTAAAGCTATCAGCCTTTGCACATAACTGCTGTGCTTCATATGTGACCCTGCAGTTCCTTGCTTCAGAGACGGCAGTTAGTTAAGGCTGTTAATTTTCTGATAGACACACCACTGTGGGTGACACACAGGGGCTGTACTTAACCATTATTAATGTCACAGGCCTCAGCGCAAAGCAAATCAATTAAACAGAAGCAATCACCGCAGCCTGGATAAGCAGCCTTTTAAGGCTGTTTTTTCTTGACAACGAGGTCCTCGATTCAGGCCCTCCAGTGCCAGGGCCTGACAGGTCAAGAAAGCGCTGCGAAACAATAGCACCTTCCAACCATCATCTCGCCTTTTTACCTGTCACATCCAGTCGGCCTGTCTGGCTACTGACGTGGCGCACCCTGTGCCAGCTGCCACAGGGGTGAATTTTCATGTCACCAAGAGGGAATTTATTCTATTTGCTTGACAATATAATGCTGCATTTATCATCCATATCTCCCCCTTTTTTTTTCATTCAAAACCTATAAGCAAGGAGCTTTTTGCACATGCAGTACTTAGGGAAAAGAATCATACTCCATAAAATATTGTTTTACCCTTTGTCAGCTTGAATTAAAAAAAAATCAAATATACTTTAATTGGTTATAGAGCAAAACAAAATATTTGCATGATGATTAAAAATCTTAAAATTGTGGCAGGTATTCACCAAGAATTTTCTGTAAATATTATGCATCACCTTTACCTAAGAAACCATATCTTGACCCAGATGACTTGGTCATTTATAGACCTATACCCATCTTCTTTTATTATCTAAAATTCTTGAGAAAATAGTTGCCAAACAAGTGTGCGACAACTTACACCGTAATGAACTTTTTGAAGACTTTCAGTCTGGCTTTAGAGCTCATCATAGCACTGAAACAGCTCTGGTGAAAGTCACTAATGATATTCTCATGGCCTCAGATAATGGACTTGTATCTGTACTTATCCTGTTAGATCTCAGTGCTGCATTTGAAACAGTTGACCATAATATTCTTTTAGAAAGACTTGAATATTTTTTTGAAATTAAAGGAATAGCACTAGACTGGTTTAAATCGTATCTATCTGACCAATTTCAGTTTGTTCACATTAATGACAAATCTTCCTCAGGTTGCTGAGTTACCTGTGGAGTACCACAGGGATCGGCGCTAGGACCAATTCTCCTTACTATATAAATGCTTCCAATAGAGTTATTAGACAGCAAAGGATTAATTTCAACTGTCATGCTGATGATACTCAGCTATATGTGTGATCCAAAATGCTGCAGCCGGAGATCTGGTGAAATTTAAAAAGAGAGATCATATCTCTCCTATCATAGCTTATTTTCCTTGGCTTCCTGTTAAATCCAAAATAGAATTTCAAATCCTCCTTCTCACATATAAAGCCTTAAATGGCCAAACTCCATCTTACATCAGAGATATGATTGTTTCTTATGTTTCAAACAGAGCATTCCGCTCTCATTCTGCAGGTTTACTAGTAGTTCCTAGATTTTCTTTAAGTAGAATGGGAGGCAGATCTTTTAGTTATCAGGCTCCTCTACTGTGGAACTGACTACCCGTTTTAGTCCATGAGGCAGTCTACTGTCAAGGGTAGGCGTTTTGATAAAGCTTATAGTTAGAGTGGCACAGGTTATCCTGAGCTATCTCTGTAGTTATGCTGCTATAGGCTTAGACTGCTGGAGGACATAGGGACCCTTTTTTCATCATTCTGCTTCATTATATCTCCCATTCTGTAGAATTTGTTAGTTCAATCTCTAACCTTATTCTCTCTGCTTTTTTTCATAGTAGCTTCATCTGGCCTGTTCCTGTTTGGTTGTGACCCCATCCTGGAGAGAAACATCAGCTGTGCTGCTCCCATCAACACCTGTGTTGTTCAGTGTAGCCCTGTTCCCCTGACTGTGACTGGCTGGATGTGCTCTCTTCGTCCTCTGACATGGGAGTTGGATCGGAGCTCATCTGCCCGGCTGAGTGTTTCCTGTACGGGGCCGCCTGTGGAGCTGGTTGACCAGTTCCTTTGTATCTCTGCTTCTTTCTGTATGTCTGCTTCTGTGTCCTTGAACCCCAGTCAGCCTCGGTAGATGGCCGCTCACACTGAGCCTGGTTGTTCTGGAGGTTTATTCCTGTTAAAACGGGGTTTTCCTCTCCACTGTTGCTATAAGCATGTTTGGTGTGAGGGATTGCTGAAGAGTCAATGAGTCGATGCAATCAACTGGTTTTCTTTAGACAGAAAACTTTTAATCAATTTGACTGTATGATCTGGTTCAATTGTCTCTGAAAAGTAAGACAACATGTGTCGTAAATTGGCAGTATATAAATTAACTGAATTGAATCACCTCCATTTACCCCCCATGCAAGCCAGGCCTACCAATCACAATGAAGAAATTATGCTGACAATGCCATGTTTAAGTTTTCATCTGACCATAGAAACTTTTATTATTTGCCGGGTCTGTCGCTCCGTTGGCTTGTGGCAAGCTCCAAATATTACTTTTTTAGATTTGATATTGGTACTCTTAAGCCTTTTCCCCTTGAAATTAGCAGGTTAAAGGGAGTTTTTCTATTTGGCTCCCTTCCTATTTGCAAAAAAAGCTGGGTCTGACCTCGTGCTGGCAAGCATCATGGCCTCTGTCCCCAACCGCCGCTTGTCTAGTAACACCATAACGCTGGATTAGCGTTGATGATGTCACCAGTGGGACAGAAATCAGGAAAGATAACAATGGAGAGCAACATGGAAGGGAGCCAGGGCGTAGTAAGTGTGTTTCATTGCATGGCTCTTTTGTCCGTCTGAATCCCTCTCACCAGTGCTACTCCATGTTTACAGAATGGAAGCAGAGTTCTTTGGTATCATGTAAATTATTGGGTCGACCCGGGTCTGATGTTCCCACTGTATGCCAATTGGAGCCAAGTCATTTGAAGGCGATTTTAGCCCAGGTTGCCACGGTAAGTGAGCCATTCCCACAGGCCACTAAAAGCTGGTTATTTGTTGGTTTAAACTGGTTTTTCAGTGGGCAGTGGAACACTTTTGATGAATGCAAAGCAGATTGGTATCCGCTCTAACACGAGTTGTTGATTTCTGCACCTCCATAACTACCTCTTGGCTGCTTCTCTAATTGATGCCTTCCCTTCACTTAGTCCTTATTGCGAATATTACAATAATTCATTGAAATTTGCTGTCAATTTGAAAAAGGTAAATCAGTTAAAGTAACATACTGTAACACCTTGGCAAACTGCAGTAAGTTTTTGACATATTTTTGAAGATCATGGTAGTTACAGATTTAAAAGGAAGAGCAGATTATAAAGACTGTTGTAAAGACTTACTTTAATCTTAATCCCTTACTGCTGGTTGAACCTTTTAAAGTGTCCAGAACGTCTTTACATGTATGCTTGATTAAGTGTTTAGCTGCAGTTAAAACAAGCCTTGTCACAACCTAGTTTAAACCTGACTAATCTGTTCTCATGAGGATTTAATTCTTCAAATCAGTCAAGCAGCAACCATCAGACTTTAACATCAAGTTGCATGATGCACATGATGTTACTTAACATGAGCCAGCTGATCAGTACTTATACCCTCTCATCAGAGGGCCTAAAATATATATTCAAGGTAATTGTGATGTCACTGAAAAAATAATATATAATATTGTGTTATCTGTTTATAATATAATAAAGAAGAAAATGCGCAGAAAATATTAAAATGAAATAAAAAAGCATGTTTGTCTTAAATGCAATCACTATCAGATTCCAGTTTAAACGGTTCACAGCCCCAATGTGACCACATGCGCAGAGGGACAGTGAAGATATCACACAGCAGTCCAAGGTGAAACCTTGGATGCAAATGGATCTTCCAAACAGACAACGGATTAAATAATAATGATGTGAACTATCTGGAGAGGGAATCAGGAGTGAAAAAGTGTGCAAGAATGGGGGCCTACAAACACAAATCAGCCACAACTTAAGTTAAGTTCTTTTACCTTTCATCAGGAGGATTGGGACAAAATTCTGATTTAACTAATGTGAGAATCTTGCAGAAAAAACACTCAATGCTTGATCCAAATCATACAATTTATCCAAAAATATGTTAAATATTGAGGAAAACTATGTTAACGTTAATTTTGGACAAGGTAATGAATATTTTTGTTCCCATTACTACTGCTGGTATATCTATGCGAATGTCGGGGTGCTAACTTGCATTTGCATCAGAATTTTAAACTAAGCCTTTGTGCTTTGAACTAATGACTTACTGTGGAAGACATTTAAGGATAAAGCTGAGAATTTGGTCTCTTCTGCTGTGAGTCATCCATCAAGTCTACAATAAAAGGAGTTTTTTTGCCTGACGGTTGAAATTTATGGTCGCCCTTCTCTGCCCTAATAACTCAAAGCGCTGTGTCAGAGCTTGACAGCCCTTGCCGAAAACAGCAGCCCTGTTATCAATCAAAAAACACTTGCATATGTTTAAACTTTCGCCTGATCAGCAAGACATTTATAGGCTATTGAGTAATAAGATGTGTGGGTCTGGTTCGATGGCGAGGAATGTGGAAGCTGTAATGATTAATTGTGACCACAGGAGACATTTTTTGAAGTACAGTCAAATAAAAAAGAAAAATACTTTTTTGTTGGGAAGAATATGAAGGAATTTGAATATACTTTTAATTGTCATAAATGCTATATTTAATCATTTATACATTTTAAAAGCAGAGAAAAAGAAATAAGAAGAGGATAGAGGACAATTCGCCCAACTAGACCAACTATGGATCATTTGGTTAAAACACAAAAGAGAAATGAAGAGACAATAGAGGAAAAAATAGCAGATAGCTTCCTCTCCATAACATAACGATTTTCCGGAAGTTCCCCAGTGCTTCCTGTGGGCCCTCCACAATAAAACAAAACAGTTAGTACAGAATACACCACAAAAGGAAAAAAATGTAAAAGAAGGGAATGGGTGGACATCAATATAGTGCCCTTTAAATCAGATTTCCTGGCAGGACAGATTTATAAGGATATTTTAGATAATTCTTGGAAACAGAAGCTGATTTTATAAGTATTTATCCATTTATTCATTGTATAATTATATTTATTTTCACTTTACATGGCCTTTCCCTGCAGCTGGAGTCAAAGCTGAGAGCAACTGTATGGAGAAATAACATTGGAGTGTTACACTAGGCCTGGGAAGACGATGGACTACAAGAACAAAAAAAACACAAAAAAAAACCATTAAGGAAATCCTTTGATAGCTGTGCAGATGCAAGTATGCAATGAAGTGAAGTAACTTACCAGCAATAAGTAGCTACTTGAAAAATTTCATTTACTTACACTTTTTAATAGAATGAAACAAATAAGCATTTGAAATCTGACTGCTTTTTGTTCACCTCTGTACTCAGGCTGAATCTGCCATGTGATACAGAAGGGAAAGGCCGTGCGTTGAGCGTCTGAGCACAGTGCAGCATGTGTGAGAAGAGGGAAAGGAGAGAGGTGAGCAAGTGACTACAGAGAAAGAACAAAAATCTGCAAAAGCACACAAAATGTCAAAACAATATTGACTATGATTGAATTAATTGATCTGATCTGTTCTACTCTGATTCAGACAATAATAATTCACCGTTTGATGATAGGTAGTTTTACAAGTAAAATTACAGTATAAGAATTATAATATATATATATATATATATATATACATATATATATTCAGATCACTTTGTTATAGTATTATTAAAAACAGACATTGGCCACTAAACTATCCCCCTGCTGTATAACAACACAAGGAATGTGACAGTGTCAGTGGCTCTTGAGGCACTTAACTTAGCTGCAGTCCAAGCCTTGTAAATCTCCCCACTCAAACATGCTTTGATACACATAACTCCCAGGGCACAGATATCAAGATATCTCAGTTGCTTCCCCCAACACGTTTCTTTTCATTCATATCCATGCATAAGTTTGAGTAAAATCAACATTTTTAGCAATGACCTCTTGTGATTTTTGTAGAGTCTGCTTGACAACTGTGAACCTAGCACTCTTCCCCTAGGCTTTTAGGCCATCATATCATTAAGCTGTGTTCTGTTTGTTTGTTATTTAATCCTTTATTGTACTGTAATTTTCAGGGGAAAAAAAAGAATGTTAGGTTTTCAGTGACTTTAAGCCAGAAAATAAACAAATAAACGTAATAAAATTTAAAAGTTGTTACTCAATGTGTTTTACTTTATTTTAAATTCTATATTACTGTTTTTCTTTTCTTTTTTGTGGGGGTTGCTTGTTTTTGTTGTCTTTTCCTGTATTCCTGTATATTCTGTATAATCTGTATAATCGGTGCATGTAGCTCCCATATTCATATTTATATTTATACACAATTTTTTACAGTCCCTAACTATTACTTTTTGGTTGTACATACACCTGTAATATTTATATCCTGTATAGCACGTCTGGATAGATGCTAACCACATTTCGTTGCTTTGTACTCGTGACAGTGCAATGGCAATAAAGTTGAATTCTAATTCTATTCAATTTGTTTTGTTTTCACCTATATTCTGATTTTTTGACATACATTTTCATGTCAGAAATGGCTGTCAGTGGTTCATAGACTTTCTGCTTTGAGGTGTTTAAAAGCGTAGAATATAAGTCCAGAGAGATTTGGGATGAAAATACAATCTTATGAAACTCTAATTTTGGCACAAAGTTCTTTCAAACCTCCCATAGAATATGCTCCGTTAATGTATCTTGTGCTGATATCATATTAATCCATCGATTATTCTGCTCCGG
This sequence comes from Cyprinodon variegatus, assembly GCF_000732505.1. Taxonomy (NCBI): domain Eukaryota; kingdom Metazoa; phylum Chordata; class Actinopteri; order Cyprinodontiformes; family Cyprinodontidae; genus Cyprinodon; species Cyprinodon variegatus. The sequence goes on from NW_015150465.1 coordinate 1,356,183, forward strand.
TAGATATAAATGCACACACACACAAGAAGTAGGGGGCAGCGCGTGTGTCAAATCTCCAGTTACGCAAAATACGCAGATAAACCTCTCCAAATTAAACGCGCGCGTTCTGGTGAGATCGAACGAAGGGAGAGTATGGAGGAGCGAACGTCACATTACTTTCAGCTTCCATAGCATTTCTTGGGCTCTCTTTTTGATTGGGAGGCTGCGGATTTATTCAGACGCTGCTCGGGAGGAGGGGGAGGAGGAGGAGGGATCCCTCTCGCCAGTTAAACCAACTTCTCTCTGGGACCTAGAGCCCATACTGCTGAAGCGTCGCAAGGGATGAAGACGCATGGATTCTGCTCCTTAAATCCCACTCCGATGAAAGGATATTCATAACTACTTTGTGTTTTTCACATGAGAGGCTGTAATTGGTGTTTGAAATAAACCCACCAGCTGGCTCTCTCTGATTTCCACATGTCTTTTCCAACCATTTGTACGAGAATCGGGTCATGAGCACATCGCCCTTGGTGTCTATCCTGAGAAATAGCACGAATCCAGCTTGGGAGAGCGGCTCATCTGTGGGGAAGAAGGGAGCACCGGAGATAAGCCGTCCGTCCTTTCAACATAGCCTCTCTCCAGCGGATCCTTCTCGCCAGGCCGGCCGTCTTCCCATCAAGCTGCTGAAAATGCTCACGGCTCGGGCAGGACACATTTTACACCCGGAGTACCTCCAACCTCTGCCGTCCACTCCCGTTAGTCCGATCGAGGTGAGAATTTTTAAGCAAATTTAGAGGATATGTTTTGTTTTTAAATCACTGGAAAGTAAAGCTTCCGATGCATATCTTATAGAGAAATGTTGTCTTCGACTTTTAGATGTTTTTATACGCTTTGAATATTCCAGTCTGCTGTTAAGTTGGGAATAATCACACAAATTGACAACTATTTAACAAGTCTAGGTCTATTGATTAAAGTGAAACCTGCTCGTCTGAGCAGATTCTGAGGAGTTCTGTTTTTCTCCCAGATAACTTTATGCGCAATGCGTAAAATACGCAAAGCTGTCATGAAAAAATGCATTTAAAAATGTTAATGATTGATTATATTTCTTTTTTTTATTTTATTGTCACAGTTGGATGCAAAAAAGAGTCCGCTTGCCCTTTTAGCCCAGACTTGTTCTCAAATCGGCAAGCCAGACCCTCCGTCCTCCTCCAAGCTCTCCACGGTGGCATCCAGCGCATCGAGTGACAAGGAGGCCAAATCCGGTCCACTGAAAATGAGCGACATCGGAGCTGAGGACAAGTCCAGCTTCAAACCCTATTCGAAATCTTCAGAGAAGAAGGAGTCGTCGAGCAACAGCATCGGTGGAGATAAAAGTGGTTTCCGGGTGCCTAGCGCCACCTGCCAGCCATTCACTCCCAGGACAGGCAGCCCCAGCTCCTGCACCTCTGTGTCTCCTCTACCGTCGGAGGGGAAAACCGGGGACAAGGAGGAGAAGAAGGAGTCTGATTGCAATAAGGGCACAACTGATTGCAGCGGAAGCCAAAGGATAAATGGAATTACCTCTGACGACAGCACATCTGGATCCAAAGCTGCTACATCAGACTCCGTATCTGTAACCTCCTCCTCCTCCTCTGTTCTCGGATCCGGACTGGTGGCCCCAGTCTCCCCCTATAAACCTGGACACTCAGTTTTTCCTCTCCCGTCCGCGAGTATTTCCTACCCTGGAAGTTTGGCTGGAGCATATGCGGGTTATCATCAGCCGTTCCTCCCTCCCGGAATGACCTTGGACCCCAGCAAACCCAGCAGCCAGCTGCTGAGCGCGCAGTTTGCTGCGGCCTGTAGTAAAGCTGGATCGAGCCCGCTGGCTGGAGCTTCCCCGCCGTCTTTAATGTCCGCCAGTCTGTGCAGAGACCCTTACTGTCTGAGCTACCACTGCACCAGTCATCTGTCCGGCGCGTCAGGCGCAAATTGCGCACACGACTCTGCTCTTAAATCCGGATACCCGCTGATGTACCCGACGCACCCTCTGCACGGCATGCATTCCTCTGCTCCGTCCTTCAGCGGGCATCCTCTGTACCCATATGGCTTTATGCTGCCCAACGATCCATTGCCCCATGTGTGTAACTGGGTATCTGCTAACGGACCATGCGATAAGCGCTTCTCCTCCTCAGAGGAGCTGCTAAGCCATCTGCGGACTCACACTTCCTTCGCTGGGACGGAGAAGTTGATATCCGGGTACCCGGGCTCTACCACGCTCGCGAACGCAGCTGCAGCCGCTGCCATGGCCTGTCACATGCACATCCCTTCAAATGGCAGCCCGGGCAGTCCAAGCGCGCTGACCCTCAGGGGCCCACATCACCCGCTCGGACTCAGCGGCCGCTATCACCCCTATTCAAAGAGCCCCCTCCCCGCACCCGGGGCCCCTGTCCCGGTGCCCGCAGCCACGGGCCCCTATTACTCCCCATATGCCCTGTACGGACAAAGACTGACAACAGCCTCTGCCTTAGGATATCAGTGAAGAATTACACATTTATACAAGATTAATTTAGACCCAATGAGTTTTATATTGGGACTGAATCCATGTTGGGATCAGTGTATTTATTTGCGATAGCTTCAAGCGTGACTAAAATAAAAAAAACAATATTATAAGATACATTTCAAGAGCCTCAATGTGCTTTATTTTACACAGGAGGGGTTTGAATTTAGTGAATGAAATAAATACATTTGTGCTTGTTTTTTATTCTGAATTAAACGTTTGTTTTAAGCTTTTTACTCTGAAGTTCTAAAAACTCTATGGGGGAAAAAAGGAAATTTATCAAAACAACGCAATAATTCAGATGTTAAATCAATTTATTTAGCTGAAACCAAAATATTGCATAAAAACTCTTTTTTAATGGATCACACAGTCCTTAAAACTGCATATTTGCCCTTTTTTATTTTATTATTTTATTTAACTTTAATGGTTCCACATAATCTCCACTTTAATAAAATCTATAAGAAATATAGGTTGATACAATTTAACTGTTTACAAAAAAGTCACAATGTTTGTTTTTGTGTTATAAACTAATTAAAATTCGATGGAAGATATTATTTCACACATTTATTTACAGGAAATGACAAATGTTCAAAATGACAAAAAAGGTTGTAATGCCAGAAATATAAAAAAAAGTTACTATCTGTATTTAAGTACAATATATAAATTTTCTCTGAAAGCTCTAAAAAAAAAAATTATGTTGAAATAATAAGTTATGGGTGATGGCATCCTCTCAATCAATCATTCACATCATGTTTAGGTGATCATCTGATCAGTAGCTCATTAATTAACCTCATTAATTAGAATAATGTGTCCTTGTGTTGGATTTCAAAAAATCATATTACGCTGATTTAGAAAAAAGTTTCCAACACATCACATTTCTATCCATATTTCGACATATACAAATTTAAATGTTTTTTTTTTGTTGTTTTTTGCCACCAATAGACATATGAATTGAGGTTGCAGAGGGGATTTAAAAAAAAAAAATCTTTAAATAATGTAGTCTATCCACTTTTTACCAAAGTTTTGATTCTATGAGTTGTTATCAGGCACTGGCTGGTACTTTAACTGCTTTAGAACAATTTCTTTAAACCAAAATGGGATTGTGTAATTGCTCTTTTAATTAAAAAAGCAATAGATAGACTATAGAGAACAAATAGAATAACCAGCCTTTTACTTTAATCACAGTTTTTAAGTGTTTATTGCCCGGAAAATAATGTTTTTGTCTTTTATGCTCCTTACAGAGTAACACTATTATAAGAGGCTGAAATGAGCTGCTTAAGTAATGGGGTTTTCTGCTCCGTTAAAGTCTGGAGTCAGCTGCTGAACAGACTGCCTAAAGCTTGTAAATGTGTGTTTGACCAGGGTTGGTTTTTTTGCATTGCCACTACTTCGCTTGCTGTGCAATGCTGTTGCTATTACACATCTGAACTCACAGTTTGCCTATTTGAACTACAAAACTTGAGGCAACGAGGCACTTTGCGAATTTAAAAATACAGAATTGTTAGAAAAGGCTAAAATATCTGGTTTGATGTGGTTTTCAAGTCAGAGTCGTTTGCACATATGTTGATATACATGTAAATTAAAAACAGTCCTTTCAACGAAGAATTTGTTCTCAGCTGTTTTGAAGTTTAACATACTCAGAGATGCTACTAAATGCTCTTCTATAAAATATTTCACAATATGATGAAAATATAATTTATTTAAATGTCTCTCAGTTATAAAAGTAGATTGTGACTTTACAGAGCTTGGATTTAATGAAAAAAAAATAGTTATTGGAAGATATTTCAGAGATGAACAGTTTGTAGGAAAATTAAAAGGTTGACAACAAAACCCTGGTCTATAGTTCTGAAGCAGCAGTACTTTAATTATGAGGCACGAGTGGGAGTGTGTTTTCAGCCAGCTGACCTGCGGTGTACAGCATTGAGGGAGGACCTTAAATTATCTGATTTGTTATCCAGAAAATGCTTGGCAGTAAATACCCGTTTTCCAATGTCTATTGAATTTTTAGAGCAGCTTGCGTACACCAAACTATCCGAATCTCCTATTCATCTTTCTGATTATCGATTCTGTTTAAGAAAGCTAAGCGTCTACTATGATCAAGTGAGAAACCTTTAAACCAAAACTTACAGTGGAACAGATTTTAAATGCTTCCAGAGCTTTTTCTGATTGCTTTAATGAGACAGTCCAGCACAGAGCTTGAACAAGTTAATCAGTCTCTTAAAACAAATCAGCTAAATCAAGCCAACAGTGTCATAATCTATCCTCAGTAGATCAGGCTGCTCTACAGCAAGAAAAAAAAGAAAAAAAATCAGTGCGGTCAGATGTCGTATTCATCAAACCCACCCATCCGTCATGCAGATGAGGCCCTAAACATAGCCTGGTGATAGATGGCAATAAAGCCACGATTCAGCACTGCAGCCAGTCAGCCATGAAGCCAGCGTGAATCGGAGATGTGATGCATTCCTTTTTCGCTAAAAACAGCACCATTAACATGATGTGAACAAATGGGCCAGAGAGCTCAGGAGACATTTCTCTGAGGTTAATTGATGTGTGACGCCGCAGTATAGATTCACACATGTACCGGCACATAAACTTGTCAGCAATTTATTCTGTAGGTTTTACTAAAATGTATTACAGGATAATTAATTTTAACTTAAGCAGCCGAAGGAAAGTGTGTGTGAGATTCAATGGTGTTTAGGTTCATACGAAGATGGCCGTTCTGTGCTGTGTGATATCATGCATGACATTTAGAGTTTTACCATTTATAGGATAACTTGTTAGTGATTAAATAGCACTGTTCAAACATATCAACACCGAGATTCAACAAAAAAAAAATTAAGCTTAAAAGAAAAGGCTTCAAACAAGCGTGCAGGATCAGAAAGCCAAGCTTAAATAATATGCAAAAATAAAATTAAAAACTGAAAGAGATGCGGAATATTCGACACCCAAAATCATTTTCTCTGAAGCAACGTAACTTGACCTAAAGATTAGAAAAATATTGTTGTTTTTTTTAAGGAAATATTTACACAATTCTTTCAAAACAGGCACCTTTACAATTGTGTGTATATCTCTTTAATTTAATAAAAAATCAAAAAGACATTCACATCTTGCACAATCCATAAAACTAAAAAGGAGTCCTATGTGTGAGTTAATGAGAATTAAACATTAATGTTAAATGTGTGGAAACTATCCATAATGATTCAAATTAAGTGAGATTTAAGTAATTTAAATTGCACGACTATTCTAAATTGCGGAAATCTTTCTAAACCTTTGTTGCCAAAGAGCGAAATTAAACAAGCACTTCCCAGTCGGGAACAGAAATAACACCTTAGAGTAGCAAATATGTTTCTCATTCAAGTTAACTTGCATTTGTAGAAACAAGCCTAATTCAAACAGCTGTCACTAGATCAGGGGAAAGTTTCAAGTAGGGAAAACCTCAACTATAAAGACTTAAGGCAACAAGTAAAGGAGTGCAAATGATCCTAAGTGTCATTTGGGCTCAGGACCCCAATGGACCCTAAAAGAAACATTCAGAATGATTGATAATAGCTAATCTCTGCTGTCATAATTGTTTTAATGGGATTCAAACCCTGGTTATAAATGGATGCGTGATGTATAACTGACTAGTAAATGTGATGGCCATGTTGTACTTATCTTTTAACCTCAGTAACGAATCACCTGTCCCTGTTGGTGACAAATTGGATGCCACTGCACATTGTTTACCGTTTTGTGTGATAAAGGTGAAAAGTGAGCCTATCTTAGTAAAGAGCGTTAGTCCAGTATTAGTTTAGTTCATTTAAGTTCATTTAACTGTCTCTAATTGTTTATTGGAAGGTCAAACTTTGAAGCAATACAGTTCTTCCTTTAAATTACACGAATCACAACTAACAACTCCCCCTATTTTTAGTGTATTCAGTTAAATTGAAAAATATTTTAAAATGGGGAATTAAATAATGATAATATTTGCATCAACATGTAGCTGTATGTATATTTTCTTTTTTTTAGTTTGACAAACAAAAACTGGTAGAACCTTCATGCAGCAAGAAGGTCTTTGGTTAGATTCCCATCCTGGGGTCTTTCTGCAAGGAGTTTGCATGTTCTCCCCTTACATATGTGGGTTCTCTCTGGGCATATTTGGCTTCCTTCAACAGTCTGCAAGTATGACTGTTAGGTTGCATGGCATCTCCAAATTGCTATGAGGGTGTGTGCGCTCCTGTTTTAGAAAAAAAGTGAGGACCATTTTCAGTTTTTAACCTTTGAGGTGAAAATATTTTTGCAAAGCGAGCAGGTTTTGGCCGGTCCTCACAAGCTATTTTACTAACCGTAAGGTTTAGGGCTAAGGCGTCAGTTGGGTTAGGGTTAGGGAGAGGTACACATTGGTAAAGCTTAGGTTTAGGGTAACTTTTAGCATTGGGGCATACATATAGCAAGACAAGAGCGTGTGTGGTTGTATGTCACTGTGATGGACTGGTGACCACCACAGGGTTTACCCCATCTGTTGCCCATAGACTGTTAGAGCTAGGCATCAGCCCCCGATTTCCCTGAAAGACAAGCAGCAAAATAATGGATGGATGGAGTGATGGTTTGACAATGCATTTAAAAAATCTTGTAATTCCTTCAGTCGCCACTAACCAACAGCACATTTTTTTCCATGCTGTAGTCCTTCAGGAGAAAAACAATATCCAACTCAGCGGATCTGGATCTCAAGGCAAACTGGAAATCAGAATCAGAATAATCCAGGAAAAATTACATGAGATATTTTTTTCATCTAATTCAGTTGGTGGTAAATATTGTTTGCTCCAGTGGAAAAATTGGTTGCACAATTCATAGTAGTCTGTTAGGAGCTCCTTTAACAGCAATAGTTTCTCCACAACACAGTTTCACAGGATACCACAATTCACAGACAGGGTAGGCTTTAGGTCCGGTTGCTCCTGGTGGGTTTTTTTTTTTTTTTTTTTTGACAAGTTAAATATATTAATGTTGATTTGGAAATACATTGCAAAAAATGTAAATCTAAATAAGACATTTTTTCTTAAAATAAGTGCATTTTTTCTTGAATTGAGGAGGCAAGTGAGACACTTTGCCAAAGGAACGAGACAATCTACATTTAAAATAAGAAAAAAAACAACTGCATTGTCTAATTTCAACTGCATATTATCTAATTATCTTATTCTAAGAGTATAAATACTCATTCCATTGGCAAACAATCTTATTTACCTTCTCAAATTAAGAGTAAATTCACTTAATTTAAGAAATGTTTTACTTTTTTCTAGATTGTTTTTGCAGTGTATAGTTTTCGACTATTATACTTGTTATTCACACAGTAAGTACGTGTTTAACTTTATTCATAGAACTTTTTAGAAAAGAAAACAAAAACATGTAGTGCCTTTTACCTATGAAAACAAATATGTTTTAAAAAAAATCCATATTAAATTCTTAGGCTTAGCTCGGACTTAAAATTATTGACATAAAAAAGTAGGCTCAATATTGTTGACCTAGTTTCATTGTTTTAAATAAAATGCCTTCTTATTGCCAAGAGTTTTTGATCCAATGCAGTCTAATTAGACTCCGAGGACATTTGAAGGAACAGAGCCGACCAAATCACAGATATTTGATGCATTTGCCTCAACCCTTAAATGAGTTCCAGGAAACTGTGATTTATTTTTTTTCTGATTTGTTGTCTACTGAGCTTCAGCTCAGCTCAGCTGAAAGACGTCAAAAGGAGCCAGGGCTGCATCACGAGTATCTAGTTCATGAGTTGCTGTACATTCCATCACTTTAGTGACAGTGTTAAACGATTTCCATCTTTCTGCTTTTCATTGGTCTATATGTCAATTACTGTACTGCTTTAACATGCAAAACTATACAGCTTTAAGGCTGCCTTATTGTAGACTGAACAAACCATGAAGGTTTTCATTTGAAGATCAACAGTTCAGTACAGTGCAGCCCTTTATAGACATAAATATCTGTTAAAATGGTGGTTCCCTCACAGCTGGGGTCCAGGTGTTACTTTGTATGTGGCCTCCTCCAAATAAAGTGCAAGGTCATCGCCAAACCGATGTTTCCTCTCAAAATCGCCCCCGGTCCTGTCTGAAAAATCAGGTTTTCCATATGCACATGATACATACATCAACACCCTTTCAAACACTTGTCACTGATGCTGTAGTCACGTAATGAGTTTAACACCCTTTTGTCAGTAATATTAATGATGCAATCACAGGATTTCCCCCAGTGTTACACAAACATTTGCTGCTTTGAGTAAACCTTCCTCTGTGCTTATGTTCTCTGAAAAAGCAAGCACATCTCTGTTTATAGACACAAAGGAGGGGGGAGGTTTTTTTTTTTTACTTTTTGCATGTTCACTGGGCTGAAAAGCGTGTCTTCCATCATCCGGAGAAACATGCGGTTTATTTTCACTGGAGAAAGGCTTTTTGCTTCTCCAAACAAGACCCCGAATTTATCACCAGCCCATCATTTCCTCTCTTTGACAAAGTAAGTAAACACCAGGAACACAGAGTTAAAGCTGGGTTATAGTAAGCTGCTGACCTTTTGAAGCTTGTCCTCTTCAATTAATGCTGCATCATACAGCGGAGGAAAATAAGTTCAGTATACTGAGGTTTTTCCACTGTGGAGAACTCTGTACAAAATCTACAAAACCATCTGATTGGGAAGCATAAAAAGGAGGGGAGTTTCTTTGAAGCAATCTTGTCAACACACAAAGCAAAGGAAAGAGCAACACTAAGTTAAACAGTGGGCTCTTGTCTTTCAGCGCTAGACATGCCCTATAATTTAAACACCGCTGACAGGGGCCATTCTGAAGCCTGTCATAGGCGGCAAACTTTTTGTCTCCAAACGTCTTGCTCACAGTCAAGTCGACTCCTGCTGCGGTTCGGGGTGATTAATGACTTATGGCCTTATTGTGTGGAGGTGGCTAATTAACTACAGGCTGACTGAGGAGACACATTATAAAAACGCGGCTCCGATAACCCCCAACTTTTTCCCTTTCCTTTTTACTTGGCATGTGGAAGCTCTTACTGACAAATTTGCAAGAAGCAGACCAGTGTTGAGTAAGATGAATGGCCTCTGCGAGCGATAAACAGCCTTTAATTTAGCCATGTTTAAATGTATGACACGCCGGTATTGTGCTTCTTTGCTGTTCGTGCTCTCAGGCTGGGAAACACAGCCAAACACCCCCTTCATTGCCATGTTGCTGTTGGGTTAAATTTAGGCTTGGCATATTCATGAAGGGAGTTTCTTCTGGCAAACATGTGTTCGTTGCCTCTTCAGGTTTACAGCAATGTCTTCAAACTGACATCTAAAGACAAAGACAATCAGTTTCTCTCAGAAAGTAGTGCTAAAACACAACATAGAAACATTTTAAGGGGATTTTATACCCTTGCTTGTGCACAGTTACTAAAGGACATTGGGCCCTATAAAAGTTATCTTAACACCATCAAATATTTCACATTTATGCAAGTTACAACAACAGACATCTTTCAGTGTTAGAGGTATTTTGTGAGATGTGCTCTGTTTTATGTTAGCCTTATTGTAAATGGAAGAAAAAATTTTTTTTTTTAAATAAAAAAAAGGGCCTTCTTCGGTATTAATCTCTAATTTTCTTCCCATCTACTTTCATTTTTCCTTTATCAGCTGAAGAAAAACATGCAGCATAATGCAGCCACTGCCATTTGTCAAAGTTTGGAGAGTGAATTGAGGGTGATAGTGTTTCTGAATTTTTTACCAACAAATTTAAAATTTGTTCTTTCACTTGAAAGCTCCTTCCTATCCATCTTTATATACATTATACACAATTTCTTATGGCTTTCTTTAAAAATAAAACTCCAAATTGACAAACTATCTCAAAGCTAATTTTATAGAGATGCGCTGCTTACATATTCTCCAACCTGAGAACATTGTGTATCCCTGCAGCTCCTCCAGAGTTACCGCTGGCCACTTAGCTTTCTCTGATTTTAGCCTTACCCAGCCTGTCAGATTAGATGCACAGCCAAGTCTGGGTAGATTTGCAATTGTGCTGAATAACTTTTATACAACCTTGTCCAAGAGCCAGATTACTGCAACTTACTTTTTCACAGAATTCTAACTGAGTAAGTCCAACATTTTTAATACGTACAGAACAGAATATCCTGCTTATGCAAATCCTAATATCCGCCCAATAGCTTACCATCTAACTCAATTTGAACATAGTATTTTCTTACCATCAACCAATTAGCTACAGGACCTCTCCATCCTTCCTCAAGGATCAAGAATCCTCACACCAAGCATGGAGAACTGCTCATTGTTTAGACATTGACACCTTCTCTCCTCTGTAGTCATTCCTACAGGCTCCATCTCCCCAATGCAAAAACCATGGGGGAACTAATCTGGGGATTCCACAGACTACAGAAAGTTTTAAAACATAACTAAATGCTTTACTTTAAAATAAATCTATGGTTTAACTATGGCCGGGACTTTAAGGTGTAATTTTATTAGGTAATTGTAAAGATTTTAAGCAGTTAAAAAAATAACACAATGAATTGCATATTTATACTTATAAGTGGGAACCAGCATATAAATGTTGGTCCACTTGGAGTATTGGAAGTTACCCTGCAACTAGTGGTTCTGTAAATTCCTGAATTACCGCCAGTCACACCGGTCACTCAGAACTTCTCATCAAGAGGACGCAGGAGACAGAATGTGGCACCCCAGGTGTTCTTCATTGACGTAATACTCAGGTGGTCTACGTCACCTACATAGCTTTGTTTACATTAGAACATGGCTAGAAGTTATATCCCTTGTGTTTACTGCCACTGGCAGTCAGGCTGGAATGAAACAGGACTCAAGCAAAGAGGTTTGCAAAATTAATGTCAGTGTCTTGATTTGCAGCCAGCCTACATCAGACCAGATGATGAGCTTCAAAGCCAACGTTTGAAGTCTATGTCTGAAAACGTCTGAACGACTCCCTAATAAAAAGCATTGCAGCATGTATAGTTTGTCTTAGTTACTAGCTTAAGGAGAAAAAAGTAGCTATTCTGGTATATATGTTTTAATTGGACTAAATGTAAGATGCCAAACAGCAACTGTTAAGCTCTGAAAAGCATTGTTTTATGCATAGTTGCATTTTCACATATATGTTCAGTTTTAGAAATTGAATTTTAACTTCTGGTTACAGCACAAGTTTAACTCTTAAAGGCAGTATTCAATGCCTTGTTGATTTATATAGTTTTACTTTATTCAGGTGAAGGAGTTAAATATTCATATTTAATGAATATGCATGTACTGTTTACACTTTTTTCAAAGAAGTACCATGAAATATCAGAGGTTTCTAAAAAAAAAAAAAAAAAAAAAAAGCTAAATGATTATAACATCTAACAAATCTAATGGTCAAATAACCTAACCTAAGAAATACTTCATTAAAAAACCATAGATTTAGGAGGGTTTTTTAACTGAAGAGGTTTATTATTTTGTAGATATATTGTTTTTGATTAATTGCATTTATTATTGCATTTAATTCATCACAGAATTAACTCAATTAACATGAAAAAAATCGACTCCAACCGCAGGTTTAAATACATTTTAAATTTCCCTGCCAATAGGATTGCTCTACTCTATATATATCTAGATCTAATATTTTTTTCATGTTAATATATATAGCTAACTAAAAGTAAAGTTTTGTACAAATTCAATAGATTATTAGCTGCCCATGTTTTATTTAAGGGTATCATGTCTGAATACCAATGCACACCACACTTTTCAGAATTTTTATTGGTAAAATGTTTTTATTCCCACTCTACGATTATACACTATTTTGTGTTGGTCGGTTACAAAAGATAATGTGAAGAAATGTGAAAATCTGAAGCTGTGTGCGTAAGGCTCTGCTAACCAACCTGCATGTGACAAATGACCTTCAAATTATGTGTGAAGCCCTTCAGCCATGTTCCCCTTTCTATAATAGGGTTTGTTAACCTACAGAATTGTCATGGTAGCAATCCACAGACTAATAAAATAATGATCGAGCTGGTACACCTCACCCAGTGTGACAGCTTTAGTACCTAAATTATTGCTTGATTCTCACTGAGGAAATTAGCTGTGGACACAACATAGGGAGGTTTTTCCCTCCCAAGTGAAAAATAGTATTTACCGCTGGAGTGACGATGATGGAAAACGGGGAGAAGAAATTCCCCTTCCATAACGTTTCACATGAAAAATGCCAAGTGGACTCCAGAGGGGGGCAAAAAGCACAGTACCAGCTGGCAGAACATTACAGGTGATGGACATTCACTTTCCTAAGTCAACTATAACAGACTGCTGTTCATTAATATACAGAAGGGCCTGCAGAATCAAGCCTCCCATCTGGTTGAAGCGACAGAGTAATCTGCAGCTCGTAATTATAGCTGAGGAGCCGAGTTTCTCTTTAATCTTTTCCAGCTTTCCGACAACAGAAAAGAGAAAAGAAAAATCCATCTGCACCATGTAGCAGATCATTTTTCTTTAAGATAAATGGGTTGTTTTTGTATGATCCAAAATTAGATCAGCAGGAAAACAATCAATCTTAGAAAGGGCCTGGGAAAGGTATTAAGATTTGGATTCTGTTTTTCTTCCTCTTGTCTTCAACATTTCATCTCTCACTTTCTTTGGCTGGCTGGACAGCCATCAGCATTCCTCCCATGATGCTCTCTGCCATCACTCAACATACACCCGGCTAATGATGAATGTGACAGTCGGCCTTAATATAGTGATCAGTCCTTAGCTTTCTTTCCCCCTGTAGCGTTCCACAAACAGATGGTGACCTGTGAGAGTCAAAATCCACATTGGGGGAAAAATAGAGGACAAAATACTTTGTGTCATCCTGCCTGCAAATTAGAAGGATGCTGTAACTGTCAGATGCCAGCTTCCTGTGGAAGCAGACCCCTCCTCCTTCTTCCAGTTACAGGAGGACTGATGCTTTCACTACGCGACAAAAAGGGGAAATGGGTGCATGCTTTTTTATAGGAGACCTGTCTGTCAGCTGGCTCTAAAGTCATAACAAATCACCGGCACTCAGCTGAAACTGAACATTCGGGGCGTCAGGAGGAAGACGGATGACCCAAGGCTTTTTGAAGTGCTCTGGCAGTTCAGATGGCTCGGCAGCGCTGACAGAGAAATATACACAACAGAGCAACCAATAATGAGAACATTAAACATTCCAGCCACCTGACAGGCTGACAAAAACAGCCTGGCCCCATATCAATCATCCGCTGAGTCATAACCTTGACAATTAGTCTCCTCTGATACTGCCACATTATACCTTCTGGGTCCACAATGCAGAGTGTCTCCACTTATAGAGGGAAAAAAACCCTTTAAGGCTTTGATTGGAATCCTTAATTCTGATTTATAAAGACATGACAACACAAAGCATAAGTGCAGGAAAATTATGTTTTGCCTTTTTTTTAAGGGGTGGCTCCCAGGTATGGTGAGGAAACCTTTTCCTTAAAGCAGTTGCCTTTCCCTTCTCATTATTTTCTCTCTGCAGTCATCCCAGTATTCATGTAATTGTACCTTTAAAGTATCAAATTAATTGTAGAATGGGAGAATATCCCTTTTTCTGTTGTTATGAAGCATATTTGCCTCGACTGGTAGACACCAGACCCACCATATGGCTTGCCTTAAATGTTGGGGAAAATAATGTTTAAAAGGTGAAGGAAAATGCACATAATGATGATAAATTATTTTTCTGTGAAGACGTCTGAGTTAGAGCATCAAAATGGATCAAACATGTGTTTACAGCTCTGGCTGCTCTAGTGGGTCTTTTCAGGACACCCTGCAGGCATTTGGAAGCTATATAAGTATTTGTAAAGGAGCCAAGACATTTCAATAGATCAGCATCACAAGTCCTCCTTTTATGGCCATTTAATAAGGTTGCATCTAACATGTTTGTGGAGTATTGCCAAATGTCAAATTTAATTAAATGCTTTATGAATGTTGATCATTAACAAAAAGCTAATTCTAATGAAAATTCATAAGAAATATTTATAGAATCACTGCAACATTCTATGTCTTCATAAGCCACCCTTAAACTGTTTTTTTTTTAGTTTACTTTAATCCCAGTTAGGAATTAATCTAGCAACAGTTCAGAAGAAATGTGATCTCAAGGCCCTCTACAAAACAAACAACCCAAATTTATACAAAGTGACATAGAATCCAATAAAGCTGAAATTCAGTTCAAAGTGTTCTAAGTGAAAATGATATACAGGTAGATCTAAAAGAGAATTTTACAATATCATGAAACTATTTCATATTTCCCAATGCATGCTGAAATTATTTACAGCTCTGCACTTTTTATTTACATTTAGTAATGTTACAGTCTTATTTTAAAAGGTCATTATATTAACCTCTTTGTCAAAACTCTGCACAAAATCTCACTTTTTACTTTATTTATGATGACTCTATGTGACAAATAATGTTTAAAGCAGGAGTCACCAAACTTTTTTATGGCTGAGAGCTGCTTCTTTCGTCCTGACATAGGGAGGGTTATAAATACTGACCTATGAATGGAGGAGTCAGCATTTACCACAACTTCATGCATAATAACCATATTTTTTTTTCTTTTAGATATTGTCATTTTGAAATTCCTATGAATGAAAGTGAGTTTAAAAAAAAGAAGAGCAACAGAATAAAAACACATTTCAAACTTAGCCCGCTGGTGGATCGTTCAGTCTTCAGAAGACGCTAAAGGCACTCCATGTGGTCCTTGAGGGCCCAGTGATACATGCGCGACGTACGTTGGTGACCCCTGGCTTAAAGTTTTCACCGTATTCTATTTTTTTAGAGGAAAAAATACACAGACTGCAGCAAGGTTTCCATCAACTGCTTAGCCAAAGAAGTAGATCAAGTTTTATACTAAAGCGAAGAACGTATTTAATACTGGAATACTTTCAACTAATAAGAAAATATTGGGTAGAAAAAGTTAAAAGCAAAAATAACAACACCGGTGACGCCTTCTAGGAAATAGAAACATGAGCAATGGGTTTTTCTAATGGGATGGAAAACAAGTAAAAAACATTGTGACTGGAAGAAATAATCACAAACAATAAAACACTTCAACCAAAGACTATAGCAGCATTACCAACACAAATTTGGAACTTTATAGAAAGAAAATGCTAAGTTTCATATTACAAGAGAAAATACGTCTGTTTTAGAGCTACAAACCAGTAGGTCAGGCTGTCATCATGCTATTCACTCGTAACTATGTAGTTAAAATATGACAAATGAGCCATGAGAAATGACATTTCCCTGTTGCCTTCACACCTGTGGAAGAAAAAGCAAAGCAAGTGACAGAAGGATGGATGGCAGAACCTCAAAACTACCGTATTGCCTTCTCATTTAGAGAAATGGAAAGAGCTGGACCGATGATTGTTTACAAAACCTACCTGAGATGGAGCAGTGGAGCTCCAAGCCCTCAGGATGATAAATGGCTTTGCTAACCTTGCGGGACTGCAGACCCAAATGAGGACGGAACTAATTGCCATGCGAAATATTTTGGCATGGAGGAAAAGAAAATGCAGGCACGCCACAGCCAAAGAAAAAAAAAGGGGGGGCCAGTTGCTGCTCTGAACTCCAAGTGAGCTTTTGCTTACAAGAGTTCAGTTGGTGTCCATAAATCATGGACTGCTTACAGCTGAAACTACCCTTAGTCATCAACATGCAATAGACTGAATGACAGATTCCATCCTGACTACATTAGTCTCGGATTCAGGGGGGCTTTTTTAATCTCCCTCCATCTTACACTCATAGGAAATGAAAACCATCTGTCCAAGGACTGTTATGTATAATGTAAAGCTGTGGTTGTATGAGAAAAAAAAAGACTAAAGAGCTTACAGGCTAGGAAGGGATAGGTATATGCATTGTTAAAGTAAACGACAGCAGTAAATTTGAGGCATTTTAGACTTTTGATTTCCTTCAAGTGTTGCTTCAGACACAGCTCTGTCCTGAGGCTATGATTTGCAGCACATTACTCATTTTCAGCTGACAGGAGAATTGAGATGTGATTCCAAATGGTATTACTCCCACACAGATGAGACCAAACGTTACAGGTGTTCACAGCTGTGGTATTGATTTCAAAGGCGAAAGTCTGAAAAGCTAAAGACAATGAACTCATTCTACACAAGGGTCCAAAACAGCATGAGTTTCTGTTTCTTTCCACTGTTAAAACATTTCTTCGTCAACATACCATGATGTACAGCAGTTAAAGCAATTAAATATGTAGGATTGTAATGAAAATAAAAGATATAAATTTTGGCAGGAACACTCGTGTATTTGTAAGTTTAGAAAGCTTGAACACTGACAAATAAAATGCAAACTTCCGTGTATGATCAGGTCTGAAATCTAAAAAAGTTGAAGAGAAAATTCAGCTGTTTTTTTTTTTTTTTTTTTTTTTTTTTGTCCGACTCTATAAGGTTAATATTCAGGAATATACTGAAACATTTCATCAACAATCAAGTTTTTTTGGATAAACAGCTGGTATGTAATATAAATACATCTGGTAAAAAATGAATTTATTTTCTTCATTTTGCTGATGTATCAATATTTCCTTTAGGTTTCACCCCAAGTGACCTTTGAAGTTTTGTATGGCTATTGTAAAGATATTTTTAAGTACAGACTTACATAATGTATCTTTAAGGTCAGTTGGAAAGTTATAGATTACTAATTCAGATTCACAAACCATAGTCAAACTTTTACAAGTATAGACTTCAATGTCTTTTGGGAGGATTATGTGTACTAAACAAACAAAGTATTGCAAAATTCTCTAGTAGAAGGAAATAATGAACATGATTAACTAAACTTGCATTGTATGTTTAACCTCTTTACTTTAATAACTCCAAAAAAAAAAAAATCAATGAAACCAATTGCCTCAGAAGGAATGATTTTGGTTAAAAAATTGCATATTTGTTGTTCTATGAGCCCTAATGCAAGCCTGGTTAAAAGCCCTAGAATTAAACGACAGGTTTTCTTCCTTTTATGGTATGCTCATGAATATTTAGATGAGCTTTGCGCTTATTGGTTGGTTTACAATGAGCCAAGCTGCTGAGCAAAGATGCATCATAGGAACAAGCACTCATTCACTGAAACATTGAAATTGTTGATATGGTAGGGTGACCAGCCATCCTCTTTTTCCCGGACATGTCCTACTTTTAAAAAAACTTAAAAAAATGTCAGGGGAATTTCAAAATCCTCCGGGATTTTGGTTGACTACGGTGCAGCATATAGTCGAAAAACACCGGGCGCTTGAAGCGAGCCGTCAGCTCTGGTTCTTGTCCGGGAACCCCGACGGATGGGGGAAGGGAGCCAGCCGGGGACGGAGCGACCAAACCCGAACCGGTGACCCCCAGCCCCCCTCCTCCAGCTTAGGATGGGCGGCTCATGGCTCCCTGCAGAGGTCCGGTCCAGTCAGCGGCCCAGCAGTCAACACTTCATAATGTGCTAGCATTGCTATCAACAGCTTAGCTACAAAATAATACTTATATCTTGCGGTTGTGATGGCCTTACAGTCGGAACAGCCCCTGTTTCAGTGAAAGAAGTTAAACAAATCCTGCTTTGAACTGTCCAAGACTTTGAAAGCTATCTTCGGTAAAATGCTTACAGCAAATGAACAGCTGAGCATCAAACTTTGCATGGATCTTCTGAAAGACCAAAGCAACCCATACCTGTCGAGTCTTCAGATCCTTGGGAAGACTGAAAAAAAATGTCCCCTTTCTCCATGCAGCCTGGAACACTCCATTTACGCCCGTGGCCCTGGCTCCTTTTTAATAGAGAAACTGCTTGCTTTGTAATCCTTGTAGAAGTAAACCCAACTATAGGCTAAACAGCTAAACTAGTGTCTTACATCTTCGCGACCTCTATTCCTGTTCTTGGGCCAGTGAACCAGTGGGCTGCTCTGTATGTAAATTTCGGGGTGTGACTAAAGTACAGGCCATAACCAAATAAGGCACCACGCCCGACCTTATGTCAACTCATTAACTATTCGCCCGTTTTATGATGAAAGTGGGGAATTGTGAGATTTGCATAGAAAGGTGGTGTAGATGGGGTTTTAACTTCTCTATACATCCATTTTACCCACTGAACTATCATTATTCATCTATGATCATGTAAACTCGGGTCTGCATTCGATAACCCCACTAGGCCAACACTTACCCCATAAAGGAATGGTTATACTCCCACAGCAGTGTGTCACAGTGAGCTTGTCGCAATATGTTTTTGATTTATGCCCAATATTGATGATGTTATTTCAGGCCACAACGCAAGAGGGACAATCACGAACTAGCTCTGGGTCTCGATACGGCCAAAGCAGTGAGGAAGTGGAAAAGGGTCCCAGCGTTCTTGCGCACCTCACTCTTCTAGCTGGTCCATCTTCACGAGTCGTTTTCCACAATGGCGATCATACAAACAAAACAAGCCAATAATGTACCAAACAGGAAATAAACATAGTGTAGAGTGGATGTAGATTTGACCAATCAGAGGACTCCTGTCCGCGACACTGTCTGCCTACAATTCTGGAGATTTGCACTGGAGTGTCTGCAGAAGGGATGGGGGAACATTTACGTTCACTGTGACACACACGCAGACGACCTGGTTTAACCTGGTATAAATCAGCCTTAAGCCTGGTAAATGGACTCCACAGGTGTATTCATCTCAGTATAAACACAGTTCCTTTTTCAAGCAGCATGGAGACCAAACAAGTCAAGTCAGGGAGAGAGTTGTATAGAATTTTAAAGCAAGGATTATTAAATAATATAACAATCTCTGAACCTCTCAATGGTACCACATCCATCATCTGAAAACTGAGAGATTAGTTCACTACTGCAAAGCTACCGGATATGCACTGATCTTGTTTTGCACAAATACGAAGGCAATAGACGCTTTGAATTCAACACAGGATTGTCCACCCAAACTGACAATCTGGGCACTAGAGGCAATAATCAAAGAGGCAGACATTCACACCATCCACAGCTCAGGTAGGAAAATTTGTTGATACAACTATTAGTCACGCCCTCCACAAATTCAGCCGTTAGGAGCAAATAGGGGGTAAACAGATTTTGCAGTTCAACACAAGTCATGTGGTGGGCACATTAAGGAAAATGTGCTCTGACCTTACATGAGACCAGAAATTGATGTTAATTGGCCATGTGCAAAATGCTGTGTGACAGAAAAGGGGCCCTGTGTAGAGACATGAAAACGACTCAGGAATACAAACACATGCCACACGTTTCATATTATTTGTCGAAATAAAAACTTTATGCATTTGAAAACAAACTTGCATTGACGTCCATGGTTTTAAAGTGTCTGTAAAATACTTCTCCATCAAATGAAAAAACGAAAATTGGGCATTAGTTTAGATTCCATTGTGAACAAAGACATAATAAAAGACATTCATGACTCACAGTGGGCATATTTCTTTGTTAGAATTTGACAGTGGACCTTAACTGATACTGAAAGGGAACTTTGGGGTCATTCATCATACGGAGGCCAGCTGTAATCAGTTGAGGTAGACCACAGGTTACGCAAAGACAGAATTAATAGGGTAAAACGGACCAATCCTGCTTGGTTGCAGGAACAAGCTACTGAGACACCAGACATCAGTTTACACTACTTTTTTGGAGTGAAGAGGACCAGCACCGCCTTGAGCAGAGCTGTAAAAATGATGAGGGACAGCTGGTTTAGTCTAACCAAGCACAGCCTGTTGTGATCTGAGGATTTGTCAGCAAACTGCCTCGGACAAGAAATGTTGAATTCTCTTGAGAAGTTAAGTCAGAGGGACTGATATTTTACAGATGAAGGAGGACCTTAAGGGAGGTAGTATTTCCATGTATTTTAG
Organism: Cyprinodon variegatus; assembly: GCF_000732505.1. Classification (NCBI taxonomy): domain Eukaryota; kingdom Metazoa; phylum Chordata; class Actinopteri; order Cyprinodontiformes; family Cyprinodontidae; genus Cyprinodon; species Cyprinodon variegatus. The sequence continues at coordinate 1,376,546 of NW_015150465.1, forward strand.
AGCATCTAATGTGAAAAGCTCACGAAAGAAAACCTGTCAACCAAACAGATTAGTAGCTATGATTAAATTCTTGTCGCAGAAGTAACCTTTAATATCGGTACTTAGGGTCGATAGTTAAAAATTCAAAACAAGTATATTCAAAATCAGCGGCCAGTTCCAAATCCTGTTCAATTTATCCCTAAAATGATAGAAACTTAAAAAATGAGTTAATAGTCTGTATCAAACAGATGTTATCCTGATTCATGTTGTCACATGGTATAACATAGCATTTATATGTTTGAAGATTAAGATATGTCTTTAAAAAAAAAAAAAAACATACTAAGAACATACTTTTAATGGCATTTTGAACAGCCCTCTTTTTATGTGTTTTATAATTAAATTAAATAACACAAATACATCTAAAACATTTCTTTCTAAATCAGGCGGTGGAAGCATTAAAACTCTCAAGTGGACTGCTCTAACTAGTTTTAATATTTCGATTGTTATTGTATTAACCATAAAATGACAACAAAAAACAGCAAATAATTGGTGTCTAATTAAACAACATCCTGTGTAATTAGAGAAAATAACAAGTATACCTGTGTAATTATGTATAAGTGCAGCTTTACATTAATATTATACAGACCTTTTCAGTGAAGTTATAGCTGACCTTTTTCTTCTGACTCTGCTTCGTCTTTCCAATAGTGACTGAAATATATCTGTGGAAACATCCGATTCCTCACAACCGTCTGTATTATCAACCACTGTAGAAGCAGGCAGTTTAGTGCCGGGTGTTTCCCTATTGAGGTAATAAAAGGGCACAACAAAATTACAAAATAGCAGCCTGATGGTACTTTTATTTGGGAGATATTAACCATATCTTTTAACAAATGCTTGTTTCAGCTTTGTGACATTTATTTTAACATTTATTTTTAAAGGGAGTTATCCTTAAAAATACCTATAAACTCATTGTAAGAAAATCAAACCACATCACTATGGGGGTATAGAGTACGATCTTTTATTTCCGGGTGGATCATCTAAATAAGTGGTCCTCGTAATTGTCAATCATTCTGGTGATATGTTTACGTGAGGCCGTCCTACGTGCTCATCCCATTAGCTATCCTTTTCTGCGCAAGCACACTTTCAGGCATATACCTGTGGTGAGCTTCGGTTTCAGACAGTCATTGAAGCTCACCTTTCTCACCCGCGGTTCTTTGAAAATGGCCAAGGGTCGGAAGAGAAAAAGTATCTACAAAGTGTAAGAGAAGAAAGGCCTCAGAAGAGGCAGATTTGACCCGGAATGCTTTGCGCAGAGAGCTCTCCTCTCAAAGCATCATGGGATTTGCTGTCACAGCAGCCTAATGTCGCCATAGGCTGCTGCTACCCAACAGTGGCGACTAATAAAACACTAATAAAGCACTGCGCAATGGAACAATGGGGAAGTAATCATCTGTCCGAACGGTAAGTTGACTGAGTTCACTATAAAGTCTCCGCTCTATATAGTGATTGAGGGATTTAGGGGTAAGGGCACCCGTCAGCCTGTATGAGCTATGAGAACAGCAACTTTTAAACAGAGCATGCACAGGGAGACTTGGGCTTGTACATGCTATCACACGCGCAGTTTCTTAAAGTGGAGAGGGTGGAGTGGAGAGTCTTTAAAAAAAATGTTGGAAAATCCTCCTCAATACCTTTAATGAAGCAAAGATTTACCTCCAGTATTATGATTTTCATTATCAGACTCTGCTCTTTAAATTCTGCTAATTCAACATCTTGTATAAGTATATGGATAATCAACAAAGATGCATTGAAGTGAGGGCCATTGGATAAGAAGAGAGGTATATGTGAAAGGGTAGAGAGAGGTTTTTTGGCAAATCCTATTAATATGAATATAAAATGATTCTTTTTCATAGGTTTAGGCGACACGTGTCTTAGTGTGGCCCAGAGACCATCTGTTGCCCTTGGGAAAATATCATGCAGCCCCCAAACACTGTTTAAGAATTAGACCTGCACCAGTCAATCGGCAGTGTTCAAAAATTGGCTGATTATCCTGTGATCGGCCACAACCAACATCCAGTCGGTCATTATTGGGATGACGGATTTCGAGCTCCAGTCATTGCGTTTTTCATTAGTTTTCTCTGAGCAGAAACGCATCTTTCTCATTTGCATGGTCCATGTTTGTTTTGGCCATAATGCTCAAAC
>NW_015150465.1:1378839-1390272 GCF_000732505.1 Cyprinodon variegatus
TGGGAGAGATGGGAGCTTGCCGATTCTAGCCTCTAGAGACTAACTGCTGCAGATGGAAGGAGGACAGCAGTAGATCAGAGAAGCTTTCGGCAGACAGAGAGCTGGAGCAAAGAAAAGTCAGAGGCTGGCCGGTGTCTGCCCTGGAGGTAGGACAACGACACAGTCCTTCTAGGGCTAAATTTTTTAAAAACAATCACAAACCTCCTAAAAACATTAACCGCTTCAACCTTTGTCAACATTATTTTATCTATCTTCAGTTTTGATTTAAAAAAGCTTGTCTGCACTGCCTCCTTCACCAAAACTGTGGTCCATTCATATTTACTTAGCTACCAGTTTATACTTAATAATACAACGTCAATTTACATGAAACAACAGTATTTAAAAATGTAAGGATTTGATGCTGTGATCGGATAGGCAATATTAGGATCGGCAGATCTGACTGATTTTGGTGTTTGGCTGACTTTAGCGGTTTTGGTGTTCAGCTCCCAAAATCGTGGTCGGTGCATCTCAGTTAAGAATTACAAAAATATGAATCAACAGAACAGGTGGTTGATGTAGACATTTTTTATTAAGAAATTAATTTTAAAATACCTGATTTTTCTGCTGCTTATACAAGTCCATCATTATAATTTTGCTAGTTTAGTCAAAGTCAAATAGAAATCTGCTTCAAATCATTGTGCTTATAACAAACGATATAATACAACCCTGATTTTTTTGTACTGGATAGTAAAACCCTAATACTGGCAGTAAAATTATTGAATTATTTCCCCCAATAGAAAGTCTTTAACCCTCAGTCGACTGCCAAATAGGTAATCAGCATGTCTCGCACTACAAGACTTATTTATTATGAGTCATGCAATTACCTCGCTCAAACTGTGACTCCCTGGGGATCCTTTGAAGAAACATGAAATTAATGTAATTTATAAAGAGTAACTCCTACAGCTACAAACATTTGCAAAGCAAATGTACCGCCATGATTATCCGTTTAAAGGGTTTCATTTGTAATGCGCAACGTAACAGAGCACATTATACTCAGATGGTTTGTAAACATCAAAGAAGTGCAACAAAGATCTTCATGTGAGCACGGAAAGCTGCACAGCAGGAAGGAGTGGCTGCAAAGTGAGCTGTGGTTTTTAATAACAATGATTTATATACCGTGCAGTGAATGTATCTCAGCAATCTGTCTTTAACAACAGATTTTCTGATAAAATCAGCTGTCAGTGGTGTTTTTTTTTGTGCCCAGCTGCCTTGAATGCCAAGCCAATATCTTTGTTTTTATTAAAGCAATGTGGGACTCAAACTATTCATCTGCATGGCCTGCTTTACATGTTGTACAGCTGAAAACAGTTGGCCGGATCTCACAGCAAATATGCAAGGTGAACAGATGTTGTGAGGTTGCAGGCAACACAACACCCCCCCAACCCCCCAAAATGAAAAAAAATAAATAAATAAATAAATAAAACACTGCCAACCACAAAGAAACTCAGTTAAACTTTCTCTCTAGAAAGTGAAAAAAAGCAAAAATCTTTTATTTGTGTTTGCTTTTCAGTTATTGGTGGAGATCAAAGCTTGTGCTCAGGGCCTTCAGTGTCAACACACAACATCAATGACATCTCCCATTCACACCACATCTTCTCCTCACGTCTCACATGCACTCCGTCGTCACATCCCCACAACAAAGACAGACGCCCCGAGTTATCATCCATCATACCGAGCCTTTTATGGTCCATCAAAAGACAATGAAGTGCCAGAGTGAGAGGAGTGTTTGCAACATGAAGCGACGGCAAGTACTCCAGACGCAGATTAAACAGCACTGGAAATGAGACGGCCGCTGAGCGTTTTGAGTAATTTGTGAGCATTAGAGATATTATGAGTCATCTTTATGTTTAAAAGGAGCTTTTATAAAAGCCGATAGTTTGTATAGCTTGATTTTCTTTGATTCTGAAGTATGAAAGTTTTCTTACTTTTACAGAGTAGAATGGTTTGTTTTCAAACCTTGTCTTGTCTTTAATCCCTAGACTAGATAGGCGTGGCCTACATTGTATGATATATTAAACAGGCCGTGAAGGCGTATTTTCCTTCAAATGCAGCCCACTGACAGAAAAAGCAAAGAAGGTTTAAAAAAAACAGTGGAAGTACTGGCCTCAATGAACAACAGTACAATATACAGCTTGCAAAATACAACGTCAATTGGTGTTGTTTTTACCTCTGACAGACTCTCTTTGAGGATTGTTCTCTGCATTTAACACCATCCATCTTAAAATCATCTCTGGTTTTCCTTTTCTTGCCATAGAATCCCAGTAGCATGATGCAGCCGCCTTGATGCTTTCACCATGACGATGCTATGTAAAGATAGATGTTTAAATGTGGCGTTTTGCATTCAGTAGTTTGTGAATTCTTTTGTGTGCTTGATGTATGCCACATGTAAGCATTCGCCAAAACTCATCATCAGGGGCCTTCCTGCATGCTTTAGCACAACCACCAAAAGGGCAACTGACCAGCTTTTGCAGCAATTGAAGTCATACTAAGGAGGACTTCTCGTGGCTTTTTACACAATAGGCCAAGAAGTTAAAATCTTGTTTTCATCTGATCTAATATTTTTTTTTCCACTAATTTGCTGTGTCCTTTACAAAGCTTTTGGCAAACTTACAACTCCATCTACTAAGGCTTTCCTGTTGCCACTGGTCCATAACGGCCAGACATGAAGTATATAACCTTGTCTCTACGTTATCCACTAAACTGTTAGGTATGGGCTGCAGTAAGACATAATACAGGCAGTCAAGACGGATACGCTTTCAAAGGCTCCCAACTGACTATCATAGCAAAGGAGGTATAAGCAAACTAATGGCATCACAGAACATCACAGCATACAATAAATGACTTGCATTATAAACCATCAACAGCTCTTTGTGTGCTATCTTACATGGATTATTTCTCTCCAGTCAACCATCAACTACTGTGGGTACAGCGGTGCACGTGTAGCGCCTCACTCAGCAGAAACAGTGAAACAGGACACCAGCATGATTATACTGTATCCTGGCTGTTACTGATTTATTGTGACAGCATTAACTCCCTACAGAACCCATGTTGTCAGGTGCGAGGACCGGTGTTGTGCAAGACAATTGATATGTCTCAGCCATTTCCAACAGAGACCTTGTGATAAAGTCTCAAGGCACTGCCGAGAACCCTGAAATTTTTATTACTAAATATACAATTGTGTTTGGGCAATTGGCTGAAGAGAAACAGAACAGTCACTTTTGGATTGCAAAGTAGCAGCTTAAAGTTGTATTTACCTAAATGGGCCTTTACATGCAAAATCCACCTTAATATTCTACTTTTTATGTCTTCTAACCCTTTTCTTTGATTATGACAGTGGTTAAATCTATACAAACAACAAAAGAAAGTAAAAACAGTGTTATACATTACACATCAGTGCAGGGGTAGTATTTATACTCTTGGACCTTTGTCGTATTTTTTCCAAGTTACAGCCATAATCAGGTCAGTCAGATTGGATCTGACTGACCTGGTTATGGTTTCTAAGGTTTTGGCACAGTTATTAGCTAGATTTGTGTCTGGACTTTGTCTGGCCTGTTTTAACCCAAAAATATGTTTGGACCTAACTATTCCATTGTAGCTCTGCTATCTTAAGTTAAACCTCCACTCCAGTCATAAACCTTTAGTATTTACTGTTGACTGCTCTATCAATCATCCCATCAATTCTGTCCGCCCTCTCAGTTCCCTGCTGAAAGAAAAGCCTACCCGCATCATGATGCTGCCAGTACCGTGTGTCATAATTGGAATATTGTGTTCAGGGTCATTTGTATTAAAAATTCTTCTGAACATAGCACATTTTACAAGTAGGGCAAAACATTTTGGACAAATCTGGTCTTTTGTAGAAGTTCACGATTAAAATGTATCTGAGGTAATGGTAGGACGATACATCTGCCAGCCAATATTGTTTAAGCCGATAATAGGTTGGTTTTACCGCCATCAGTCGGTACGAGTATTCATAAGAGCCTTCAGCAAACATGCTTTGGGATCCTTTTAAGTTCAGGCATTGCCACTACATTGATTTGCTATCTATTGTTCAGTTGAATTTGTTGGTAAATGTTTTCTATTTTCTGTTTAGAGTAGCCTTTGGCTGTGCCAACTAAACATTAATAGACAAGTTTCAGTCCAATTTGCTTTTCATTTTTTTCATAATTTTATCATAATTTTTTCTATAATCTTCATTTTATTAATAATTTATTTTATTATTATTTATTGTTTGTGTTCATTGAATATTATATTACATTTAAGCCACTGCAAACTTTTCCTATTATGTTCTTTTTTTTATGTACAGTAGCAATTGCCTTTCCTTCCTTTAAGTTAAAATTGAGATTTGTGTAACACTTGTTATCATTGCGGCATCTTTTCATATAAATGCAAGAAAAAAAATATATATATAAGCTTCAAAAGCTTATATATATAAGCGTTTTTCCTCTCCACTGTCGCTACAAGCATGCTTAGTGTGAGGGATTGTATTTGAGTCAATGAGTCAATGCAATCAACTGGTTTTCCTTAGATAGAAAACTTTGTATCAATTTGACTGTATGATCTGGTTGAACTGTAAAGTGCCTTGAGATGACATGTGTTGTGAATTTGGCGCTATATAAATAAACTGAATTGAATTGAATTCAAAAACTAGCTGCAAAAAATTGACAGTAGATATCGAGGATTGGTTATTAGCTTCAAATGACTATATAAAACAAAGGTTTGCTTGCTTTGCAAATATTACGTTTGTTTCCATTGTTTTAACTTGCATATAATAGCATTTTTATTATATCCCTAATAATTGTGTGAATTTTGCATCAAGTAAAACCCATATATGATGGGAATAGAAGATTTTACTTAGGCCCAAATATATCAGAATTTTGCAGTAGTTGAATAGGTAATGCTAGTTTAAAGGATTTGTGTAATTAAGCTGTGGGATAGGGGCATATTTCATTGCCCATATTTTCTTAGAGATGCTAAGTTTATATTTCAGCTGATAAATGGAAGGAATAAAGTTGAATATTACATGCACAGAAATTACCGGTGGTTAGATAGATATTAATGTTTGAAAATCATTCACACGAAGAAAAGAACAGTTCTTTGCAACAACAAAAAAAAGATTTCTGTAATTAAATAATATGCAGCAAATAATTAATAGTCTATATTTAAAGCATAATTAAAAAATATTTAACACTTAGATTATACCAATCACTTTTTAAAGAAAAACAAGCCAGGATAAGACTAAAAACATGTCAGAGTTTCATGTACCATGTAAGCAAAGCAGCCTGAGCATGAAGAGAGACATTATTTAGAATAAATGGATAATAAGAGAAACCAGCATGAACAACTCAATAAAAACGGTTTAAGCAGCCAGCGAACGGAGGCCAACATGATTAATCGCAGGCGTTCCAAGACTGGATTTATTTTGCCTTTTATTTCTCCTTTAATGACTGGCTGTGAACACCAGTCTTAATATATCGCCCATGTTTCCGGATTACTGGTGACTAATGAGGATTCGAAAGGCTGTTATCTGCATTAATGTCTTCACATTCAAGAAGTCAATACTGCCCATGTGTGCGTCACAAATGTTTGATTAAGGTCGGCTGGCAGTAATCTGTTATAAGCACCACAATTAGAGGGGTTTTTGGGGCATAAATGAATCCTGGCATTTTTTAAGTGCACAGTACATTTCTAAATGTTCTTATTCAAGTAAGAAGGATCTGTCTCTCCACTTTAAGGTAAATTTACTACCCCTCCACATGCATCTGAATTATTAAAAGGCTGAGTTGTCGTCTATTTTCAACCACAAAGGATCGATGTTTTGCATCTGTTGAGTAAATGAGGCCATATTTTACATGTTGCTGTTTTCCAACGTAGAGGTACAGTGTTGATAGATAGTTCCTTGCAGCCATTGCATTGAAGCAGCTCAATTAAATGAAAAGAGCTGAGTCCAGCTCGGTAATGACCCCTGTGATTCATATATTCAGAAGAGAAATCAATTCTACATCAGCTTAGCTCAGAAACGGAATCCTCTGCAGACTTTAATCTTATTGTCAAGCAATCTGCACAAAACGGTGAGACTAAACGGGAAACACTGCACTGAATAAGACAGATGAAGTTTATTAAAGAGTCAAAAACAGATTTGAAGACAAAGCATTATTTACAATAACAGGTTTTTGAAGAGAATAGGAAACAAACGTGCACAGCAGTGCCCTGTCAGACCGTTTTACCGCTGCACGCTGTAATTTCAATCCATGATGTACAACAGCTGAGCCGAGCATGGCTAGATGGCACCCAGGAGAGGACTTGAGGTTCATGTTTGCCAATCCTTCTTTATACCCGTTCCCTGTGACCATAAATACTCTTTTATGCCTCCCAGAGAAATGCTTAAAGAAGCAAGTTGTCTGAGTCCTGGAGGCGTTTGCATAGTAATATCCATGAGTAACGAGGGCAGTAAAGTTAAGAAGACACCCTGAAGAGTTTCTTAGTCGCATTCATTTGGGAGTTTCTCCATCTGAAGAAAATCAGATGAAGATGAGAAGTTTTGAAACAAATATTTAACCCAAGTATTAACATTTATTTAAAAGAAGCTTTTCTAAGATCAGAAAACAATAATAAGGTTATAAGAAAGTAAGGTTCCTTAAGCATATGTTTTACAAAAAATGCAAAATAGATTTGAAATTAAAGTCACCAAAACAAGAAAACTTAGGAAACACAGGGCCCTGCTGAGATGGATCATGACATATGGCAGAAAAGGAAACTGGAAAAGAAACCAAACCTTTCTGAAAGCCATAATCAACCCCCCCAAAAAATACACACAGTGCTAATGTTCAAAAGTGTGGCAATACTTCAAACTATTCATCCCGACACCTTTAGTTTGATCCAGAGCAGAAACGCCCATTGCTTTGAGCAAAATGAACATGACTGAAGCTGGCTGAATAACCGGCCCACATGGTTACACACATACCTCCATTGTAACGCAGAAGTTAGAGTCACATTACAGCGTTTCCAGTCAATAACGAGAACATTGGCTGGAAGGGGCATGTCTAGTTAGCTGCACATTGTTGCGCTTGACATTTATCACAGCTCTGGGGTCATGAACTCGAAGCTAAACAGCGACTGAATCATTAAATCTGAATGGTCGCAGCTTTGCCGTCTCTCTGAGGCACTGACATAAGTGTTTTCACGCTGAAATGAGTGACTAACTTCCGCTAAGCACGTCTTTGCTCAAGCTCGGACATAATACGCTAAGGGGGAAATGTACTCTGACTTTTGGTGGAACAAAAAGCTTCCTTAAGATGTTTTTTTTTATTGCTGCATTTGATTAAAAAATACCAGTGTTCTAAACAGTCAAAAGTGTTTTCCTGCAACTTGAGTCATATGTTTTGTCTTAAGAGTTGAAAAAGAAAATATTATTTCATTTTAATTAAGAAAAAGGCTAATTTGTTTGTGTGGGTGGGTGTGCATTGGGGAGATGCTCAAAAGTATGATAAGCATCAACTTTAACCCATTTTTGTCTAATACCTCTGAATAGAAGTTATAAAATTGTATACAACAGTTTTTATATCAAATTTGAAAAAGTGTGGGACAATAAAACCTGTAAGAAAATGGTCGTCCTCTTGAAATCTAAGGCTAAGAAGAGAATTATAGTATGGAGTTCTATAGTGACTCTGGAAAACCTCTTAGATGCTGCAGAGATTCAAGCAGGAGGGAAGTTACACCTTCCAGAAGGACAATAAACTTAAACATTCAACAGGGTTACAATGTAATGGTGCAGCTCAAAGTCTATTTGATGTATTTAGCAAAGAAGAATCAGCAGCAGTTTTAGTCTCTGAATGTGCATTGCTGGTACAGACTAACAGCAAAAAGTGGTTGTCAGTGTGGTCTTTGCAACATTTTAACAAATGAATGCTTATTACAAATGCACACCACCCTTCTCAGATTTTTTTATTTGAAAAACAAATGTGTTATCCACTGCTTTTATGTCAACCTAACAAATACAAATAAAAGAAAAAATTAAGTTTAAAATGCGTAAAAAGAGAATAGGCAAAAATTAGTTATCGCTACTTTTTCATTGCACTATCTGCAGCGCCTTTATATTTTAAACATTCCTATTATCGATGAAGAATAAAACGAGAAGGCTAATTTATTCTCCAAGTTGATTCAGTGCAGCTTGTACAGTCCAATAAAATGAACCAGATTGCCCCATTTCCACTTTTGAGCTCAAAGCAAATAAGGTACTCGATAAAATGCAGCAGTCTGCCTTTTGGTTAAAAAGAAAAGGAAAAAGAAAATCAATGGCAAGAGGACAAAGAACCTATAGCCATTGCTTAATTCTCTTATCAGTGTGATTTAGTGGGCAAGGATGGTGTTAAATAACTGTAAATCCTTATCTGTGACTTTGTGTGTGGTTTATGGCAGTTTCAACTGCAGCTCAGAGACAGAATGTCCATACCTTCAGCCGGATTCGCGATTTATTGCTTTATTACTCTTTGTCTCAAAGAGCAGAGAAACATAATTGAAAGGAGGAGATAGCAGCTATAGTTGAGGAGCAGGAGACGAGGGGGCATGCAGGAATTGAGGAGCATCATCACTGCAGTCACATCAGAGCGACAGCTTTATGGCTAAAGAGCCGACCCACTGGTTTCTTCTGGGGCTCTTTTTTATGAAATAAGCAAGATCCAATTTTCTGATTCATCTGCAAACAATCTAGAATGAGCTCAGTATTCTGGCAGCGGCTTTAAAGCCGGCCTACGTGAGTGCAGAGGTCACCGGGAGGGCTTGTGGAGCTGAAGTCATGAGTTTGCACTCGCACTGTCACAGGCCTGCTCATATTTTTACCCCCAGTAACAACAAGCCTATTGTTTGCCCTGATAAGGCTTCAGTGTGCACTGTAATAGGAATTAAGCCATGCATAAGTCACGGCAAGTTTGGGTGACAGCAGATCAATAGAGAATGGTAAAGCCTCTGGGGGCATTAATGAAGGGGACTCCTCTGTTTGTTCAGTGCTGTTGGATGCTCACTTCTGAATTAATTGTCTGCACTAATACAATAAGACCATTAGTGGAAAGGGGGAAAAATGGCCTGACCTTTGTGCTTTTTTTTTTTATAATTCTAAAGTAGCAAAGCTTATACCTTAAATAAAATGGATCTTTGCCTTGGGTTGGTTTTGGTTTGCTTACTTTGCTCAAAGATTAAGGATGGGAGGACTGTTTATTAAGGTTTTAGCAAATTGACTCTTGACTAAAGGAGGCCCCATTTTAAAAACAAGATTTACTTTTTAAGAACTGCAAATAACCCCTGAAGAGTAAACATTGTAGCCACAATAAGAGCGTTATATTAAAGGCAAAATGGCTTCTTTTGAGATTAATGCAGACAATACTCTTTAACTATTAGTTCATGTAAGCATTAACATTTACAAGAAAATATTTTGGCAATTTACTGGTACATTAAAAACTGAAGATAAACCACAAAAATAAAAATAAGTTAAAATAAATAAAAGCTATTTGCCAAATCATACAAACACTCAAATCCAAATGAAAAAAATAGAACTTGGAGTAAAAAACAACAACATTTTATTAAATAAAAAGACAGGTCTTTTTAATTTAAGAGAAAAGTTTGGTAGTGGCTTGATTTACAGTTTATCTGCAAACTATTTAAGAAATTTAAAAAAGGAAGAAAAAAGATTATTACCTAGTAGTAATAAATCTTTTTTTTCCAACCTGAAATTTTTAAAAACTGATGTATATAATTAATTATATTTAATTTAAAAAAATCAATATTTTATTTCAAAGCTAAAAAGACTAACTGAAACAAAGTTTATGTGTATTAAAATAATAGTGAGTAGGCTCTTGTTTTTATTTGGCTAAATCAGTTTTTATGTTTTAAACACAGCATTACTTATATCTTATGATACGATCACATGTAATTTTTTGGGATTATTCTGTATCACTATTATTAGTTTAAAAAACTACTTTATATACTTTATGTTTTAGGAAAAAAGGCCAAGAACTAAAATCCATATACTTCAAATCAACAACAATAATAATAACATACATAAAGGATTCATAACGGAAGAACAAATCAGGTCCATTAATAAAATAATTTAACCTCTCATCACTAGAGACCACTTAATAGCATAATATATAAATAAAGCTTATCTATGCAAAAGAAAAATCAATCAGGTAGCTTTTTTTTATTGTTTACAGGACAAAGTGTGTCATAGTGAACATTACAGTGAGATCTACGCTGGGAAATGTGTACAGCACCATTAAAAATGCCCTGTAGTCGTGTTCTGGAGCTAGAGGATGAAAATGCCTTTGCCCTATCTAAATAGTATTGTAATGATTCAACAGAACATGTGACAACTCTGATAAAACCAAATCCCTTATTAAGCTCTTAAGGTAAATGCATATTGTGGCCATCACTCCAGGACATTCCCACTTAAATGCACGGATAATTTGCTGCTGCAATGTATTATTCCTGCCCCAGAACCAGACCCCAGCCAAGCGAGCAACGTGCCAATGATAACTGAAGATATTAATTAGTATATTACAACCGTGGCTCATTCACTTTCACTATCAATAAATTCCAGGCCATCAGGTTGTGATTTAATTATAAATTATGTAAATGGTTGCCATAAATCATTAAGCTTTATACATTTTACAAGCTAAATGGGAGGGTTGTATGTAGCAGAATTACAATGACGAGGATTAACACACCCATGTGATGACAGCACATGTATAAGGATATTTAGTGAACACATCTTCCTGTTAATGAGAAAACATCACAAATGTATAATTAATTGACAAAAACATGTAAGTTCATTTGTAGAATAGTATTTCTACAAAGGTCTAGGTGTTAATTGAATTAGATATAAAATTAATATCCAGCTCTAAATAATAAGTAGTGTTGATAAGATAATTTGGATAACTGTTCTGTGCAATCAGTATCATGTAAAGTCAAATTATATAAATAAAATAATTAAGTGTCTACATATATCACTTAAATAAACATTCTGACTTTTAAATGAGTTGTTTTGTTGGGGAAGATATAGGCACTAATTACTTTGTTTACTATCCTTGTTCTTTTTGTGGTTTGTCTGTTTTTTATGATAAAAATATTTCTTTTTCGCTTAGTAAGCATGTCTTCAAACCAAACTGATTAACATTAAACATTAAACAACCACTCATCTGAGTCTGGTGTATCTTTAGCTTTTGCCAGATTCTCCCATAACTTACAGGGGGTACTAGTACCCCTAGTGGTCTGCTAGTGCATTGCAAGGGGTACATGAAAAATATTTTATTTCTTAGGTAGTAAAATAAAATAGGGCTGGGCTCTTTTTTGCTCTGTGAGGACCCAATTGAAAAAATAAACAAGCTTTCATCAACCAAAAAGTGA
>NW_015150465.1:1390541-1403084 GCF_000732505.1 Cyprinodon variegatus
GCAACATATTTATATTGTTATGTATTTGAGATGGAAAGCATAAAATGTCTAAGAATTAAGTTCTCAAATTAAAAGATTAACGATTAAAAGATTAAGTTCAAAAGCAGTGGGAGAAGCTACTGGTCTACTGTTAGCATTGGAAGCAAACACCCAAAGTAAATAAATACACCTTATCAAACATTTAAATAAATATTCCACATGACAAGTTTTAATAGTTTTGTTGTTTTAGCTAGTTTTGTTCAGTGACAACAATCCAATATTGGATTTTAAGATATATGTTTTTAGCTCTAACCTTAAAATATTGCATCTTTATTCCAGTTGATCTTTGAAGCGTGGATTGATGACACCATCGGAGATTAAAAAGAAAAGTTTACTTTATATATAAAATTGTACAAAAGTCATATTTTTCGAATTAGTAGATAATTAATCAAAGTAGCAGTTGGCTGCAGCAGTGCGATGCAGGCAGACAAAAGTAATCAAAACAGATAATAATACAACTTATTTTTCCAAAGGACAGAATCATTAATGTGTACGGAAGAGGATTAGGGCCACTGAAAAAATAAAAAAGGTTAATTGATTTTTAAATTTTATTTCAGTTTAATATGACAAAAAAGTCAAAATTCTGACTTTAATTTCAGAATTCTGACTTTTTTTTCTCTGAATTCTGACTTTAATCTCAAAATTCTGACAGCTAGCATACTTTATTAGCATCAAGCCATGTCTGTTTTCATGACTAAACTAGCTTTCTTGTTTTAATCACCTTCTGCTCTTCCATTGATGAAATAGCATCACCAGGGACCCCTGGGGTACGTAAAAAGTCGCCTAATTCCATCATTTTCTACTAATGTGTTACTGGCCCTCCCAAACAACTCATATCTTTGTCAGTGAAGCTGAGTGCTCCCACATCTCTTCCTTTATTAGCTGCCATCCACATTAAGATCCAAAATTCAGAGATTAAAGTCAGAATTCTGAGAAAAAAGTCAGAATTCTGAAATAATATATTAAACTGAAATAATATATTTTTTAAAACCAGTTCACTTTTTTTGTTTTTTTTTCAGTGGCCCTAATCCTCTTCCATAATGTAAGCACAGCTATCTGCTAAAGTTTGTTTGGAAATACCATTTAAAAAATCCCATAGACATCTGAAGGAGAAGCATTTAGAGAGATGATGATTGCTCCTATTGTAGAGTTATAATTATGAAGATCATTATTCAGTGTGGCTGATTTACAACCAAAGATCAATTCTGACTTTAGTTATACAATATTAGCACACCAATAAACTCCCAGCATATAGTGTAAAGTTTTGACAGCAAAAACGTCTGCAGTGCAAAGGAACTATAACCCATGGTGCTTTGCATTAAGGGTGTCCAACTTCAGCATTACTAAGTCTTTAAAAAGAGCTGGTTGCAGCTGTATAAATGAAACTTTTTTTAATTTTATTTATTTACAAAGAGCAAAATGGACTGGTAGATCAGGCAGATCAATGCATTAGAGCTAGAAGTAAGTCCTTCTTCATGCAACATTAAAGTCCTTTAACAATAGATTTTGGACAACAGAGAATTCAAGGCCATGAATGAAACCTAGGAGTCAAATATGTATACGCTTGTAGTCAGTGCAGAGGAAAATAGAAACAAAATTGCAATCACAGTTGTGGTCAAAAATCACAATGCTATTTTCGCAATGTTCTATTTTTGGGATTATAAATTATAAAACACCCGTTATTTAACTTCATGTTCAATCCACATTTAGTAACACTGAAAATAATTTTCAGATGGCTGATAAGTAAAAAGCCTACTTTGCAGGGTCATGTTTGATGGGTGTGGTCATCAAAACTGAAAAAAGAAAAGAATTTTGTATAACTGCGATGCAGTTACTGAAACTACATTAACTACAGACCAAAATAAACTGGTTCAAGGACATTGCAAACATGACAACATAACAAAAAAGCACTTTGTCTTTGTTTTTAAATAGGAAATTTAAATAAGGGGGCAACATAATTACATAAACTCATACGAACGCATTTCTATTAATTCAGCTCTACACATTTTTTGGCATTTAATAGCATATAAAATAAAATACAGTTTGTATTTTAGAAAGAAAGTAGGGCACAGGCTTAAATGGAATGATAACTAGGACTGCTGTTTCTTTAATTTCCTAGTGATATGTGCTTAAATCACTGATAGCCAAATAAAATTTTTAAGCACTTTTCAGCTTGTCAGGATGATGTAGTGCCAGAAACAAGAAGTATATTTGGTCTGAAGAGGCCTGTCATATCAGACTGTCAGGCAGCACTTTTTGATGTGGCTGTATCACTCGCTCATATATCAGTCAAAATGAGAGACTGCTGCAAAAGTCAAACTCCAGGGCTGAGACACGAGGCATACATGACATTTTATCATCTGGCAGGAAGAAAAAACTCGGTAGCAGAGTTTGTGGGGTGATGTTGCTCTGTAATAAAAAAGGGTAAAGATGAGGACAGTTAATAAAGCTTGTCACTGGAATCCTGAGGAGCTGTCTAATGCCAACCAGAAAGAGATCCATAGAGTTTCTATAGTATATGACAAGGAGAATATTGCCTCATCAAACAGCATAGAAAATGTGCTGTTGCAACAATATTACATATTATATACATTTTTTTTTAATCTTCAGCTTGAAATATTTAATGTTGCTAAATTAAAACTACAACCATCACTGGCATTTCATTCAATAGACATACATAGAGTAGTAAATATATATCTGAAGTGCAATTAAAATAATTTTAACTGGTTTTTATTAATAAAGAAGTTAATAGGTGTATGTGAGAGATTCAGCTGATAGAAAACCTATTAGTTGTTCCCTACACAAATCTAAATTTTGTGGAAGAGAAGAAGAAGAATATTGGCAGTTTGCCACAAGCCATTTAGGGAACACACCCAACATGTGGGAGAAAACTCCCTTTTTGCTTAACTTGCAAAGCATCATGGTCCTGATATCTTTAACGATTCCATATAAGAGGCTCTTAATTGCATGTGCAATTGGGACACAGAGTGAAATTCTGTGGGAACATGCAGCCATCAGGAGGAAGCCCCCAATACTAACTACTAGGCCAGATACAGTCAATTTCAGTCGCTATCAATTTCAGCAAAGATAGACTTTTATCTCAGAACAGGAAACCATTGTGTGTTTGTATTGAAATGAAAAATGTGTACATTTTTTGTCCATTTTAATTTTTTTTAAAGAAAATGTTCAGGTCATAAATAGAATTATTTTTATTTTATATAATTATAATTTTATTTATGTCTGTAATATGGAAGATTTCCTGTTTTGTGATTCCTTAAATTAACAAGAAACCCTAGACAGTGAGAGGGGTCAGACTTTAAAAGAAAAGGCATTCTCCTTTTGATTTATATTATGCATTCATGAATGTGGTGCCCTTTGCATAAGAGAATGATAAAATGGTTCAAATGAAACACTTGTAATCTCTCCAGGCATCTGAAAAGCAGCTCCTTGTAGACCAACAACCAAACTATATATTTTATTTCTAAAGAGAACACTGCCCCTTTGTGCATCAACCCTGCTGTTACAAGTGTAGGGAATAAAACTTTAATAAAATACAGCACAACCTAAGAATCCTAAGCAATAGAATACTGTAAAACTATAATCTGCCTTAAAAGAAAAAAACAATGATGAGGTGCACATGTTGGGTTTCTTTTCCCATCTTTGTTAACCCTTTAAAAGCGTGCATATGTAAACTAAAGTTCTGCATGCCATGAGCGAATTTGTGCCCAAAATTGGCCAATAAAGCAGATTCCAATGATAAAATATTTATCATTGAATATAGCCATATATGGCTAATTAATTGCATCCTTTATTTCAGTCAGTCTTAAGAATTCTTACCAAAAATAATATGTACTTCTTTTCAGTTTCAAAATGTATGAAAAATCATCATGGATGGGTAATCTCTGTTTGTTGGGGAGCATTTACTGAATACATAAAAGAGAAGGAAGATCTTGACAAATCATATAATTTTTCACATAATTACAGTTTCAAAACTTTAGTTTGAATGATTATTTTGGATTTAGTCAATTGTCATATTTGTAAATAATCACAACTATAAGTTTGAAAGATTAAGTAGATAAAGAAGCAAAAATATAACATAAGGACACAAATATGTAAATGTTAATATCAAAATTGCAAACTAATGTTTTGAATATGTATCATTGCAACTAAGAAATGCTGCTACTAAACTGTTATTTCTAATTCCTGACTTTAAAAAAAAAAAAAAAAAAAGCAAGCAAAGATTCAGTTCCCATAATAAGACAGAAGGGGGCAGTAGAGCTCTGGAAGATATATGTCCACTTTCATGGGATGATCACATTTTGTGTTTCCACTCCTCGTGTCTTAATGAAGAAGGTTTCTGGTCTTAGTGGTGAGAATTACTTAATATTTTATATTTGTAAAAAGTGGTTTA
This sequence comes from Cyprinodon variegatus, assembly GCF_000732505.1. Taxonomy (NCBI): domain Eukaryota; kingdom Metazoa; phylum Chordata; class Actinopteri; order Cyprinodontiformes; family Cyprinodontidae; genus Cyprinodon; species Cyprinodon variegatus. Next base: position 1,394,992 of record NW_015150465.1, read on the forward strand.
CAAAGTTTGCAAAAAATATCCGTTACGTATTAAGATAATCGAATGGATGTTTTTTTTTTTTTCCTCCTTACTTTCAGAACTTTTATTTCGCTATTTTTAGGAAGTAAATCACATCATCTAGATTTTATGTATTGCTTTTATTTTATTTTACATTGTATGACGTTTCATTGCTCGCACCTGCTCTCAATTACCAATGATATCTGCCACTATTTTAACTTCTCTCGGATTTTAAACCTGCGTTTGCCATTCCTGACAAGTTCAATCCGTTTTGTTTTTTTTTACTGTTTTTATGTTTTGAAGAGCCAGTTTAACTTGTTCATCCTTGACAGTTAAATAATTACCGTAACTCACCTTTGTTGCCTCCTTGCTCAGCATTTCCAACGCTGCAAGTGGAAGGGAAGCTTGTACTGCAGCTCCCCCGTGTGGAGGCTAAAGGCTATAGCACCTCAATCCAACATGACAGCAGCAACATTTAGTTCCCCAGGGCAGATCTTATCTTTACAGAGATGCTGCAAGGTGTGGCACTATGTGTAGAGGAATTAGTATTTTTAAAAGAGCTTAAATTTAATCTTGACCTCATGTTTGTGCACATTATTGAAGGATATTTCCGAATTGTTCTACAGAGCTCTTATTCAAATTTTAGGGGGAAAAAATTACATTTTAACTAGGACTGAAACAATAAATCATCAACTAATTTAGTTACTGATTAATCTTTAACTGGAATATAGAGACTTCAAAAAAATTGCTTTAGCTGACAGCGACCTACTTAGGTCAGAAACTGTACCAACATTGTAAAAAATATAATTTTTTTGCAATATAAAAAATACTTTTTCATCTCTCAGTATGCTCTATCCAGGAAAAATTAGTTTCACTTGGTTTAATTCTGTAAAAAATCTTCTTAAAGGAACCTTTTGATGTCCAATTATTAATCGATTAATCTGAATATAATCAAAAATAATTATCGATAGAACAATCGCTTAGCAAAATTATTGTTAGTTGCACCCCTACTTTCAACAAATAACATTTCATAAAAATCTAATTGAGGCGTAAGATTTAAAAAAGTTTTTTGTTGTAGTTCTTTTGCTTTTCTTTATATAAAATTTATTTATATAGCGCTAATTCACAACACATGTCATCTCAAGGCACTTTACAGTTCACCAGATCATACAGTCAAATTGATTCAGTTTTCTATTTAAGAAAAACCAGTTGATTGCATCAACCCATTGACTCAAATGCAATCCCTCACACTAAGCATGCTTTTAGCGACAGTGGAGAGGAAAAACTCCCTTTTAACAAGAAACCTCCACCAGAACCAGGCTCAGTGTGAGCGGCCATCTGCTGAGGCTGACTGGGGTTCAAGGAGACAGAAGCAGAGATTCAAAAAGCAGCTGTAAAAGGCGGCCCCGTCCAGGAAACACACAGCCTGGCAGACGAGCTCCGAGCCAGCTCCCATGTCAGAGGATGAAGAGAGCATATCCAACCAGTCACAGTCAGAGAAACAGGACTACACTGAAAAACAGGTAGATATCGAACATCTATAAACAAAGGTGTTGATGGCAGCAGCACAGCTAATATTTCTCTCCAGGTTGGGGTCACAGCCAAACAGGAACAGATGAGGTGAAGCTACTATGAGCGTAAGGTTAGAGATTGAACTAACAGATTCTCCAGTGGAAGAATGGAGATAGAGTGAAACAAAATGATGAAATAGGAGTTCCTATGTCCTCCAGCAGTGTAAGCCTATAGCAGCATAACTACAGAGATAGCCCAGGATAACCTGCGCCACTAACTATAAACTTTCTCAAAAAAGAAAGTTTTAGGCCTACCCTTAAAAGTAGACAGAATGTCTGCCTCATGGACTAAAACTGGTAGTTGGTAGAGAGGAGCCTGATAACTGACAGATCTGCCTCCTATTCTACTTTTAGAAATTCTAGGAACCACTAAACCTGCAGATTTAGAGGAAATTGCCCTGTTATATTCCTTATGTGAGATACATTTAAGTTATAATGATTGTGGCTAATGAAATCAAACATAAATGTAACAGGGCTAATCTGTAGGATTATTGTGAAGTAAATTCAGGATTGAGATTGATGTGAGAAAATTCATACACACTAAAAAAAAAATGCAACCGTTTTTGGCATATTTAGTTACTTTTACACAATTGTTTCATGTTAGCAAGGTAGCACATAAAACTATTGTGTTAAAGTAACTAAAAATGATAAAGTAAATAGCAAAAGCGGTTACATTATTTTTTTCAGTGCATTTGGGGAAGATGTACAAGGCAGGAACTGCAGCTGGAAGCAGAGTTTAATAAGCCTCCTGAATAAATGTTTCTGGAACACCTGCTGGTGCTTTTTGCAGCTTATTTGAAAACCAAGATCCCAGAGTCTGAAGGAAAAGGAGGGAAGGAAAAACAGAATCCAGGTTTCAGTGTGAGGTTTCCACTGGATTATTTGGGGATCTGAATTATCTGCTGTTTTTATATCAAATATGATTTAGTCCAAAGTCAGTGCAGGTCGAAATTAAAGAGTACTAATGATAATTTGTACCAAAACGTTACTGTCCTTAAATATAATTTATTTTATTCCCTGTTCTTAATGTGCTGAGCTCTGATTATCCAGACTTTACTAAAATCTCAAATTAACTCAGACATTATCTATAAAAATGGGGTCGATGATTTGCACAAAGCTTGGTGATGGTCTGATGCGGGGCGTTTTGGATTTAGTCCTATCATAAAAGCTCCAGTGAATCACATGATTCCCATTGTGCGCACATGACTGGTCTGGTTATCAGGGTTCATTTCAGCAGGAGTCTCTTCTATAGCTGTCTGTAATCCAGGGGCCGCGCCTTTAAAAGTGGTGAGTTTGATTTTTCGTTAAAGGACAGCATTTTACGCTCCATCTAATGACTTGTTCATTTGATTGCATGTGACTTTTAATAATGTTCTTGCGCGTTATTTCCCATTAGAATAAAGGTTAACGCTCCCTGTGCGCGTGCCGTTTTCCTGCCGGTTTTACGGTAGCGCGCCGAGGCAACGCGGAAGGAGGCTGCGCTGCTCTGCTGCTTAATGCTGCGTGGATATTATCGCTCCCTGCTATGTCTTATCGCAACGTTTCCAGAGAGGCTCTGGTTGGATCTCTCGCACTCGGGGTTGTTTTTGTGGCAGGATATGTCTTCGGTAAGCTCAAAGGAGATCAACTCTTTCAAACGATCGCTTTATAAAGTCTTGAGATTTTCAAGGATTCAAAGGTAACCTTCCAGGAACAGGTGTGGGAGGGGGGTTACTTTTCTAGGAAATAATCATTTCTGTAGGGAGTTTGTTTTTCTCTTATTTCTACTGATAACCGATGTTTTACACTTTTCGGTCATATCAGGTATAAGTGTCCATAAAGCCATCTTTATTTTTTTATTGTTTTTTTGTTTTTTTCACAAACCAACATACTCCCTGTAAATGCCCCATACATGTAATAACTGCTTAATAACGCAGGCCAGAGCAGGACTTAAAATTTCAAACTTCATTTTGTATTCTGCTTGTATCTCTGACACTAATATTAGTTTGATCTGAAGCAGTTCAGTGCAATAAAGACAGAACGAATATTCCTTTAGGCAGTCATTATTTATTTACAATTTGGAGTGCATGAAGTTTCTACATGGGTGGACATATGCATCAGCTCTCATAAGGGAATAAGCAGCCTGTTATGGAAAGAGTTTGATTGGAAAGGGAAGATCAGATACTTTAATACTCCCTTTATTATTTCCTCATGTTAAAAAAAATCCTAGTGTAGTATTATGCTGGCGAAACCACACACATTTGTTGGGCTTGTCCAGTAATACAAGGTTTTTGGGAAAATATTAAAAAGGAAATAGAGGGAATATTGAAAGTAAATATGACTCCTGAACCTGTGGTATTTTTATTGGGAGTCAGCCATGTTTACTATGCACTAGATGATGTAAAACCACCAACTATAAGTGAATGGGTCCAGAGATTTAAGCATGTTTATACAATGGGGAGAATGACTGCAAGCCTGCAGCTAACTATGCACACTTTTGTACAAAGATGGAGTTGTATTTCAGAATACCTGGGTGTCTGATGGAGGGGATGATGGGATGAGAGTGGAATTCATCTATGGGAAAGGGTCCTGTTTGGTCACAGATTACAGGTTGTGGATGTCATCTGCTCTCATGATTGTGAAGATTTTTGGTATTTTGTGTTTGTCGTGATGTTTACTACTTGAGTTTGTGTCAGGAGATGCTATGTCAAATTACTTAAATGGTTAAATAAAAAGTTCTAAAAAAAAAAACATTTGGAGTACTGGTACATGCCTTTGGGTTAAAGCTCTTCAGGGAAAGTTTAGTGGTAAAGTATGGTTTCAGCTATCTAATGAAGCAGCTGTCTACTTCATTGATTGTATATATCAGAACCATGGTGGTGTTTATTGTTGAAGGGTTGCTTTTATACCGATTATAAATGAAGAACAAATAATATGATATTATTTTATAATTAAATGATTATGTATATTAGTCACAGTGGGGGGAAATGGATAGTCAGCCACTCATTGTAAGTTCTACTTAATGAGAGAGCTCTGTAATTTCTATCAAAGCTACTCTTAATCTATGAATGAAAAATAGGAGAAAAGTACAGGAAATCACATTGTTGGGTTTTCAAAGTATCCATTTGTAAAAAATGGTGGAAAATATGTGAGGTATGAAAACTGCGTGAAGCAGGTCCCCCTGTGTACAGTTTGCTCCATGCAGCTTAATCATCAGGCCCCTCTGTGTATTTCTGGTTCATAAAATCTGTGGCCCCAGATTGATGGAGATTATCAAGGGTCTTTATGTCTTCCAGTTGCCCTCACAGTTGATTTCTTCTCAACAAACACACTGCAAAACATTGAAATTTAAATAAGCATTTATTTATTAAAATGAGTTCCTTTTTTTCTTGAATTGAAGGGTAAGTGATACACTTTGCCAATGGAACAAGACAATTTACATTTAAAACAATTGCATTGTCTTATTTCAAGTGCATATTTTCTAATTAAGAGTAAAAAAATCTCATTCCATTGGCAAGTCATCTTATTTACCTACTCAGATTAAGGATGCATACACTTAATTTAAGACATTTTTACTTATTTCTAGATCATTATTGCAGTGGATGCTGCCTATTAGCTTCTTCCTGTTGTCCTTCAACAGCTCTGTTATTGGCTTTAGTTGTGTGTGGAGTGGAAATGTTTCAGGCTGTGAACAGGTGCTTTCAATACAGATAACGAGTTCAAACAGGTGCTTTTAATACAGACGAGCTCAAACAGGTGCTTTTGATACAGGTAATGAGTTGAAGAGGAGGAGCTTCTTAAAGAAAAAGCTACAGGTCTTTCAGGGGCAAACATCTTGCCTGTTTGTGGGCAACCAAATAACTATTTTTCACTATAATTCCCAAATAAATTCTTACCAATTTCCTGATATATATTTTTTTTCTCTCCTAGTTTGTTCCTATGATGAAATTAAACCTTTCTAAGTAGGAGTTCCAAAAAAAGTAAAGAAAGAACAATCCACTGGACTTTGTTTGCAAGTTTTAAGACGTTTCGCTTCCCATCCAGGAAGCTTTTTCAGTTCAAAATGTCAGATATAGCGTTGAGATCGAGGTTTTATACAGTAGCCAATCAAAAGTCTAAGTAGGAGAACTTACAAAAGCAGTGGCTGACTAATATTTTTTTTTTCCCCACACATTACTTTGATTGAAAACCAAACTGTTTATTTACCCTGCATTTAGAATTGTCCACCTTAAACGGATTTATATCAATACCAGCTGTCTTTGTTTCATACGTTTTTAAGGAAACATCTTTTAACATGTTTATAACATAAGCCAGACATGGTGGATTTCTTATTGTCACTTACTTCTGGCCTGATTTAAAGTAAAAAATCTGTACGTTACACCTTAGATTGGCCTTAGAAAATATAGAAAGAAAAGATTTTGAATCTTATTTTGGTGCAATTGAAGTTTTTACATGATTAATTTTTGTCTTTATTAAAGTTCTTGTGTTCTTACAAATGTATCAACTTTAATTTTGATCAAATATCGTTATTTTATGCTTATTGGATGTTTTTTTATTAGAGGGATAAAGCTGTAATTACTCAGCTTGTATTTTTCCATTCCAACTGAACCTTAGAGTGAAGGATGTGATCATGGTACATAGATTTGAAAGACAGATCTATACAAACAAATGATGCACTTAGTAAACCTAAATTATTTGGTCAAGATTAAATTATATGCCGGTATATACCATTAAATGAGGATTATTGCATTAGAGTCCATTTGGTCTTATATCTTTCTGGTTACATTTTATTGCATTTCTTTAAAGCTGCAACATTAAATCTTCAGACAATTTCCTTCATTTATTTTTTGTTATAGCTGTGTCTGTCGCTTCAAATACGTCAATTTAATTTCCGCTCTGAGGTCATACAGCCTGATCACATCTAAATTTAATAACAGCCCCTACATCAGACTGCAGTTGTATTAGGTCTGGACTCTTAAGATCCCTATTGTTTGATGTTTTCCCTCAGGAAAGAAGAAATCTTTCAGAATGAGCATCTCCAAAAGTCATAGCAGGGGGAAGGAAGACCCACTGATGCAGTATGTACTCAATCATTCACTGAGGGAGCATCCGGTTCTGAAAAACCTCCGTCTGGTGAGTATTGTAGGTCTGGTTCACTGCTTTGTGAGCTGTGTGGTTCCAGATATTAGGTTTAAGATGAATTTTTGGTTGCTGATTGTTTTAGAGGACGATGCAGGACACCTGGAACATCATGATGGTTGCCTGTGAGCAGGCGCAGTTCATGGCCAATCTGGCAAAACTAATTAAAGCCAAGAAGGCACTGGAAATTGGTAAGTATTAGGGGTGTCAATACTTTTCACATAGACTAATTTACATCCATGCAAAATTAAGAAATCAATCTACATCATCTTTAAGATATGTCATGGCCGCAGGAAGTGGGGGTGCTGCAGCACCCCCTAGTGGCTAGAGAGAGATAAACAATTGTACTAAAAATACTTTGCACAATTTATAAATTTCTTATGAATATTCTGGGACATTATTTGTAATTGTTATTTTATTTTTTTACTATAACGTGTATTTGGATTTTATCTTCATTATTCTGAGGCCTAATCAAATATTTAGCTTACTTGGTGCTAGCTAAATGTTTAGCTAGCTCCAAGCTAGCTATATATTTAATTAGTTAAATAAATATTAAATCTCTAGCCAAATATTTATTTAACAAACTAAATGTTTAGTTTGGAGCTAAATATTTCTTTAAAAAACTAAATATTTAATTTGCAGTCTATCTACTGTATTTAGCTCCAAACTAAATATTTAGCTCCACGATAAATATTTAGTTTGGAGCTAAATATTTATTTAACAAACTAAATATTTAGCTCCAAATTAAATATTTATTTAATAAACTAAATATTTAATTTGCAAACTAAATATTTAGCTCCAAACTAAATATTTATTTAACAAAGTAAGATTTTTATAAATGAATGAATGACATAGTGAAAAAAAGACTTTCGGGAAAAAAATTACTTCCTTATTTTATTAAATATTGCTCCTAAATTTTGACTGCTTAACTTTACAAACGGCATGCGATATTGAACTGTTCAATAATGCTTAAATAGTATAATAAAGTAATTATTTTCTTGTGGTTTGCGTAAAAGGATTTTAAAGCTAATAGTCATGTGTTGCATAAACACAGTGACTCAGGTTCATGCCAGCTGACCAAATGTACGTTGTTATAGTGTTATTGTGAGTAATAAATAGTAATGGTAAATAGTGCATATATATTCACAATGAGAACTGATGATGTCTGGTTGCGTTCACTGAAGTGTTTATGACAATGAAAGAAGTGAATCTCAATCTATTGTATTTCAAATTGACCTAAAGGCTCATAGGTGTTCTCTCTGAAAAACAAAAAGATTTCACAGCACCCCCTGTTCAAAATTACTTCCAGCAGCCCTTTGTTTTTTAATTTACAAGGCATGATGGCATTGATTTAAACTCCTGATGCCTTGAAGAGCTAAGAAATAAAAAAAAAAAATTTTTTTTTTT
>NW_015150465.1:1403184-1416239 GCF_000732505.1 Cyprinodon variegatus
AATGCAAATAGTTGCATTAGATGTGCAGAATATAGCGCATCGTATCGATCACAGCCTGGACACGAAAATCCTGTTGCGACAGACTTTATATCAGCCAAACAATTTAACTCAATTTGCCCTGATGACAAAAAATCTGCTTAAAAAAAAACCATGTATTGTTTTCATTTCATCATTTTTCCCCAATTTTTAAAGGATTAAAATGTAAGAAAAACCATTTGGATGACCACACTAAATCTTTACAAAGGGTGTCAGTGTAAAGGGGAGATAGATATAGATCAGTCATTTATATGCAGATTTTTATTTGGTAAATTATTTTCTTATAATTTTTGCATGTCTTCTCCTATAGTATATAGTAGTCTAAAACAATTATCGTTTATTGAAATAATTGTCAATTAATTTAGTAATTAATTAATCGTTAACTGGAGTATAAAGACTGTAAAAAAGCCCTTAAGCGAAAAAACAAACCAATTAAAACAGGAAATAAAACAAAAATGGAAAAAAAATTAAAAAAAATTCAAAATAAAAAAAAAACTCCACCTCTCGCCACTATAGAGAAAAACCCACAGTCGCGAAAAAAAATCCTCCTTAAGGAACCTTTGCCATCCGATAATTTTTAATCAAAAAATAATCGACAGATTAATCAATTTGCAAAATAATCGGTAGTTGCAGCCCTTGTTCATGCTGAACATACGGTTTAATGTAACTAGATTTCAAATCCTTTAAATGAATAATCAATGAATACAAAGTTATATCAAATGAATCTAAAACAATAGCTCACTCTATTCTTTATATAATCTGTTCCTTTGTCAAACTGCTCTGTGATCACAGACTGACCAGCAGGAATTTGCACATTTCAGAGGGCGATTAAAAGCCTGTTTGTATATATCTGCTGCCAGGAAATCGGCTCTCTTCAGGGGAAACTAGCTGCTGAATCTGGGTCACAGGACGAAGGGTCAGTGTCTGCTGTGGGGCGCTGCATATAAGTCTCTGTGGGTTGTTTTTTTTCCCAATTGCCAGGACAGCATGCATCTATATGCATCCCCTTTACTCTGACGCCACTAATTATCCAGAGCAATCAGTTGATTCAAATTAAATGTATGGATTAAGTCAGTATTAATGCAGCCAAACTGAGAAGATAAACAGTTTAAGGTGATGAAATGATACCTTAATATAAGAAGAACTTTTCAATCGTCTATGAATGGAAAAAAAACAAAAAAAACAGTACAGCTTCAATTAATGAAACCAGATTTTTCAGGAGTGTCACCAGAATGGTTGACAATTAGGAGGGCCACTTATTTAGATGATCAACCTGGAAATAAAAGATCGTCCTCTATACCTTTAAGAAGCACCATGTTTTATTTTGCTTTACATAGAAAACCCTTGTGTTAATACACTATATGGACTTACAATAAAATACACTGATGTTTGTCCATACGGAGTAAAGAATCTGTTTGTATTGTGAGCTGGGTACACACCAGGAAGTTATTTCATGTCTTTTGTTGTCATATTTTGACCTAAATGTTTTGCCGTATCTACAGGTGTGTACACAGGTTACAACACGCTGAGTATGGCGCTGGCTTTGCCCGAAGACGGAGTGATTGTAGCATGTGACATCAGTGAAGAGTACACCAACATCGGTAAACCTTTCTGGAAGGAGGTACAGTGATCCTCCATTCTGATAAAAACAACTATATGTTTTTCATTTAGAAAGGTGCGGCTGCTGGAAGAAAGCAAAACCAAAGTTTCCTTTTTTGTTTCTTTTCGAAAAGAAGTCAATTTAAAACTGAAGTAAATACAGGAAATTTTTAAGCAAAACCAAATATAAGGCAATGTTTTTCAGATTAGATGAATAACTTTTGGAATATTTTTTCTGATTTCAATAAATTATGCTGAGGTTATTTCTTTTTTGTTAGTTTTTTTTACAGTAAGGAAGAAAAAACAACCTAGTTAAAAATCTGTCAAATAATTATTTTTTTTTATATTTATTTGAAGAAACTTTGATGTTTGAGTTATAGCATATCCTTTGGCTTAGTAACACATTTTTATTTATTGAATAACAGGCCTTAAAGGTGAGATTCTCCCTCTATATTCAGTGCATATTTTTAAGTTTTGTTTATATTGCATTTTTGAAGTTTCAGGTTCATCTAAAGGAATGAAATTAATGATATTCAGTGATACACTTAGTGTTTTTTTTTATATCTGTTGATTTTGATGATTGGGTTACAGCTAAAAAGTTTTACTTAGACCTGCTGACAGTTTTCCAGCAGGTCAACACCTCCCTCTAGAAACAGAAGACACTGTGTCCAAAGGTCAATTAATGGGATTTTTTTTTTATTGCTGTAAACTATAATATATATACAATTTAAAATGGCAATCTGTGGGATATAATGAGTTTCCATTTTAATTGATTCACTTGGACAAATATATTTTTCAATTAGAATCTTTTCACCCATACTTGTAAACAAAATTGTAAATAAAAAACACCCTAATTCAAAGCTTCTGATTAACTCATTTTTTGTATTTATCTTTGTCTTTTTTCCTATAGGCTGGAGTTGAGCACAAAATAGACCTGCGCATTCAACCAGCCATAAACACTCTGGGTACAGTACTTTATATATACAGTAGCTAACATTTATAAATTGGACAGTAATTGTACTTGAGATGTTACAAAAATCACTGAAGGATTGTTTTCAACTTAATTTCCACAGTACAAGAGGTCTTTACGTCATTTATGGTATTTTTCATTGTTATTTGTTGAAATAAGCAGAACCGTAAAAGTACAACAAAGGCTTGTTTGAGTGGAGGATGAGATGTGGGCGCCCCAATAAGTAACTCATGCCTGTTTTAACTGTGGTTAAATAGAAGTTTGATGCATATCTTTATAAAACAGAAACTTGTTGGAAAAGGGAAGCACTTATTCTGTTTGACTCCTGCTTAACATGGCTACAAATGGGTTGGTTCCTAAAAACAGACTAAATTTGCTCTAAGTAGCCTCTTGATTTTTAGTCATCTTAAAACAAATGCATGTTACGGTAACTCTAAATATATGTGGTTGGCATGCCTGTTTATAACTATTACAAACATTACAGTTTCTATGATGTATCTAATAATCATTGTATTTATTAGGAGAGTATGGCATACGCTTCAGGGGGAAACCACTAATTAGTTTCCTTTAATTGACATTAGAGAACAAATTAGGGGGTGTCTTTATTGAGTTTAGGAGCAGCCTGTTAATGAGCTTTCCTGCAGCAGCCCTTTAGAGAAAAGGATCAGTTCAAAATTATTGTGCATATCATCCATCTTTGTTCTAAGGTAATGAAAGAAGTGAAAACAGTGGTTTAACCCAAAATGGCAACCTAGAGGTTTTAGCAACTCTAATTGGTATATCGACTGTAGTTTCTTTCATATTACTGTAAGATAAAAAGAAAACTGGATTAATTTCTCGCTTTTTGCTTCATACTGGTTTTTAATTTCAGATTATACTTCGATAATAGAACACAATATACCATTAATTGAGAGATCTTTCACCTTCCAGGGCCTCTGTCAATAAATGGTTTACACAGAACTAAACTGTTTCTGAAGTACATATATAATGTCCTTAATAAGAGGGCTTTTCTTTAACAGTCTGTCAAACATTTTTCATTTAAATTAGAACCTTGAAATGTGTAGGAACTGTTCCACAAAACAATCAACGTGCAAAGGGCCTGATCCCTGTACTGCACTTATTGAGGTTTGTTTTCAGATGCTTGGTGAGATTTGAGCCAAAGTCAGGAGCTCTAGCTTCAAAATCTGATTCCAAATCCACGGCTATTATGGCTTCTCCATAAAGGGCCACCATGATGATCAGCCAACACATTCATCCCACAGATGTGTTTTGGTTGCTCAAAGCAGTTTCTCATAATGGGAGTTGCAGGGTCTCCTTGATGCATTCAAGAATAAGTTTATTAAAGCAGTCACAACCAAAAAATGACAGCAAGCAGTTCAGGCTACTGTCTTGTACGGAAGAGGATTTGGGCCACTTAAAAAAAAAAAAGTTTACAGATTTTAAGATTTTATTTCAGTATGAGAAAAAAAAAATTCGAAGAGAATTCCGACTTTAATCTCAGAATTCTGACTTTTTTTCTCAGAATTCTTACTTTTTTCTTTAATTCCGACTTTCTCAAAATCACGACTTTAATCTCGGAATTCTGATTTTTTTTCCCCCATATGAAGCTGAAATAAAATTAAAAAAAATATTTTTTTTTTTTCGGTGGTCCTAATCCTCTTCCTTATTCATGTCTTCTCTCCCAATATCACTATGGTCTATGTTACATATTAAAATAAGATTTAAGCCTTCAGCTGCAAATCTAAAAAAATTTTTCCCCTTTCCATTGTTTTTACAGATGATCTTCTTTCCTCCGGTCAGGCTGAAACATTTGACTTTATCTTCATTGATGCAGACAAAGTTAACTACGACAATTACTATGAAAAATCTCTGCTCCTGTTAAGGAAAGGAGGCATCATCGCTATCGACAATGTGAGATTCTGACCTGAATTAGATTTGTTTTTTCTATAATGTAGATCATGAATAACACATTTTTTGTGGCGTTCAGGTGCTGTGGGGCGGGAGGGTGCTGAATCCCTCTCCCAACGATGCCGACACTGTTGCCATCGACAAGCTGAACAAAAAGCTGCACAGAGATATCCGGGTCACTTTGAGCATGCTGACGGTGGGAGACGGGCTGACGCTGGCAGTCAAACTTTAAGCTTTGGTCAATATTTATGAAAACATAACCTAAGTGTAACATCAGAGCATTTTTTTTTTAATAAGCCGTCATGTATAGAAGATATGAGGTGGAAGTTATACATTTTAGATTTTCCTCGGTATCAGGTGTAGTTACTGCCTAAAAACAATATTTTCACATAAGTTTTAAGACCTAAAAACTGTTGAGTTTCTTTTACTGCCTCCGGATGAACTTGACATGTGATACATTTCTTCTTCATTACACCAAGTTGCCTAAATATGTATTGTAATAAAAACTTAATGAGAAAATGGGTGGATTTCAGGACTTTATTTTGAAGGTAGACACACGCCAACATACAGACCGCTCTTGCATAATTAGTGTTGCAGCCTCTAAACTGGGAAAGAAGTGGTTTCATTCCGTTTCCTGTCATTTATTTCAATGTATTCAGCACTGTCGAGCAAAAAAAGGGAGAACTCAGATGTCTAAAAACTGTGATATAGCACAATAAATCTATTGGAAATATAAGTGAGGAGCAGCAACTTCCACCAGGCAGTAGAACACTACCAGAAGATCACCAAAATATGCAAAGAGAATGCTTAAGAGATTAAATAAAAGTAAAATCTACTGTGCAAAATAACAGTTGTACATTCTACATGAACACATTTCAGCAGAATATAAAGGTTTTGAAACCACTCCCGGATTGTCAAACATAATTAAGCAGGTTGTAAGGAGGAGAAATTAGCAAAGGAGGGGCGGGTGGGGGGGCTGATAAATAAATACATGTGGCTGAATCACAATGACAGGAGGTTGGTGGAAATGTCCGTTTCCATCTCATTGGTGCCTGTATATTGGGATTCTACTTTGTTTGGCCTCGTGGTTAAAATATCAGTCGCAGAATCTGCAGATATTCTTCTGATACATTGAAGCGAATCTTTACGCCTCCAGTTCTAGGCCCAGACCCAGCTTGTGACCACCGGCATTGATGTTCTTCCCATCCACTAAAGCAGAGAGGGTGAGCTTCATTCCTGTAAAGGGGGTTCCAAAAAAATGACAGTTTATTTTTAAAGTGCTTTTTATTTAATCTTTTTCTTGCTTTGAAATGGTTCTTACCAGGCCGCAAAGTCTGGGTGTATCCAATCCCTACCAAGCTGGAATTATTCACCTTAGCCTGAAGGAAAAGCAACAAATTGACATGATTTATTTAAAATGAAGATAAAACTGTTCAATCTCAGATTAGAATATCACTGAGAAGTTTTTTTGCTTCTAAATATGCCAGTGTAAATTCTCAGTCATCTGGGTCATGAGAGCCACAAAATGGGCTTTATAATGGAAATTTGGCCCCAATACTCGAGTAGAACAAAGGCTGGCCATTTGATTTGAATCTGAATGGGAATGTGTGCAGAAGTTTGGTCCTCTATGCTAAGCCTGTTTTTGGCTGCTTCCAATTAGTGCATTGATTATGGTTTGGAGCTGAACCCCCCCCCCCCCCCCAAAACTTAGTTCAGGGTTTATATAGGAATGAGTAACTCTTATTTAATGCTCTTAAAAATAATTTTAATGACATCAACAAGTACTCATGACCCTCATTTATACACGGCAAAATCTTTCCATGTCCCGAATTCCTCATTTTCCAGCCAGTTTTGTGGAAATTTACAATTTCCCATTCTCAAGCTTTTTCTCCGCCTCGACCTTCTTTCCCGAACAAATGGCTTTATGATCAACCGGAAGCCATTCCACGCAAATATATTGTGATATATTTGACGAAATATTTTTATAACATTTTTTTTTTTAATAAGGCATTTTAAACGCCACGATAATCACATTTGATGAGTTTTAATGCCAATTAAGGCCTTAATTTAAAAAATAATAATTTAATGACTTAATGATTTTTAATGACTTGTAGAAACCCTGCAGTTAATGGTAGAGTGGAGGACATTCTTTTCCTGTGTGGATCATCAAAATAAATGCTCAATCATTCTGTTGTCAATCAATCTGGTGATATATACCGTACATTCTGGTGATGTAAAGCCGTCCTATGTGCTCGCCCTATTTTCATTTACCGGTGGTGAGTCTGACATAGTGGAAAAATTGAAAATCTTAGGGAAGTAAGAAGGTAGGAGAAATGCAAGCAGCAACTTTTAAACTGAGCATGCACAAGGAGAAATGGGCTTGTGCATGCTCTTGCACGCGTATAATAGGCGTTTCCTCACGGGAGCAGGTACAGGGTTGTGCAAGTGCATTTTCTTTTTAAAGTGAAGAGGGCAGGTCTAAAGGCTGCAGCTATCCCTGTTCAATTTCCACCTTATTTTCTGTCACATGTTTTCCTTCCATTAACAAACCTGTTTTGTTTTTTTTAACAGTAACCTGT
Organism: Cyprinodon variegatus; assembly: GCF_000732505.1. Lineage (NCBI taxonomy): Eukaryota > Metazoa > Chordata > Actinopteri > Cyprinodontiformes > Cyprinodontidae > Cyprinodon > Cyprinodon variegatus. The sequence goes on from NW_015150465.1 coordinate 1,410,277, forward strand.
CTTTTATATCAATGACAACTGTCAATTCGATAGGGGTCTGGCAGCAGACCTGCGCCGTCAGGGCCCTGTGCCTTTTCCCTACTTTTCCCCACTAAAAGACCAAGAAAACAATGTTTTATAATGTTTTTAGGTTATTTTACCTATTAAAGCATTGTGTCTCTTACAGAAGGATATTTTAATGTGACTCCCGCTGGCACTTCGGCAAAAGTTAAAGGCTACACGTCTCACTGTGAAATCTTCTGTTTCGACAATAAAAACGCTTCCAAGCTTTTTTGTGTCTACCGTTTTCTCCGGTGTCGTGGAAATAACAGTTGTTATTGGCTATTTTAATCATGGCATTCAATAATTCACTGTTAGTATGCAAAGCTAATTTGAAATCAAACACCCTCCATTGGCAAATCGATGTAGTCCAACAGCAAATGTAGGAACATAGCACAAAGAAAACTAAAAGAATATCTAATATAATACAGTGTTTATCCAGGAATGAATAATTAAAATTTAATGCTTTTTAATGCGCTTATAAATAATTTTAATGCCACCAACAGGTACCCGTCGACAGGCTGCAGCCATGTCCCGAATTCCTCGTTTTCCAACCACTTTCGTTGAAATTTGCTCCCCCCCCCCATTCTCTAGCTTTTTCTCCGACTCAAGCTTCTTTTCTGAACATACAGCTTTGCGATCAACCGGAAGCAGTTCCACGCAAATATATAATCGCGATATAATATGTCTGACAAAATAGTTTTTATTAAACATTTTTTTGTAATAAAGCATTTTAAATGCCACAATAAACACATTTAATAAATCTTAATGCCAATTAGGGCCTTAATTTAGAAAATAATAATTTAATGACTCAATGATTTTTAATGACCCGCAGGAACCCTGTAATACCTGCAAAGACACATAAGAGATGTCTCCATAAAATAACTGTTAAATTGGTTATTTTGATATTTTCTTATGTTTTTTTTTAACCATATCAAGTTAAAAATGGAAATAGATATATATTTATAAAATCAAACACGGGAATCTCAAATATTTCCATTATACTACCTTTTATTTTACTTTTACTTTCACTTTTACTTTGAAAGGCTTCAAATAAAGTTCCTGCTCTGACTGAAGGTTTAGAGCTAGACTCTCTTGGCCGTTACTGGCAGCCCATTAACATGATACGATTTCACAGGAAAGTTCAGATTTTCCAACTTTAGAGGTCACCACTCCTCTCTCTCCATGCAGTGCTGCTGCTTGACAACACCTCCGTTTTATTTAGTAGCAACAAGTGAGAGGAGAGTAGTGAACGCTCTCACCACGTGGGATTCACAACTGGCTGCTTCCCTGTGTGGGCAGCATGGGGATACTATGTAATTCCAACACTGCGCTTAGTTTGAATGCACCTTAGAGAATCAGATATAAATGTGTTTGTATAAAAAAATACAAAGTGATATCATCTTTGTGACTTTTATCAACAGAATTGTATCGCTCTGTAATTAATCTATACCAGGATTTCCAGTTTTGAACTCAAATCAAATAGGTTTTCAACTATATTTTAACTTGAGATCTATATGAAATGGTTCACTTACTGATATGGAGGCACTGGAGTCTAACTGGTATTTTGCAGCAACTCCGAAACGGGTGGCGTTGCTGCCAGCGGTCCACGCCAGATTCACAGCCGTCTCCAGGTCTTTGTTAACCTTCTGATAAATGGATCCACCAAACTCTGCTCCATCATTGCTGTGTCACATTGAGACAAGAATGCATCATATAACTTAGTTTTAATCCTAAAATCTACACCTTAACAATTGGTAGCAGGTTAATATCACGTTTTAGAATAAAATACTCTTATTATGAGACCTACACATTGGTGTGAAGCTGGAAGTCCCCAGTCTTGTATCCGACAGCAAAGTTGCTTTGAGTCATCTTCGATTTGGCAGAGTCGAAGGTCATCTGGTAGCCAGCGAGCCATCCCTCGTATCCGGCCACCACCGCTCCATGGATAGTAGGACCTGCAAAGTCCAAGTCCACATCCACTCCAGCGTTGACGTATTCCCGTTTATATGCAGTCTTGACTTTGCCGCTTTTCTTCCTGTTGAAATTAAACAAAATATTAATACAGAGTCTGAGGAGAAACAAATGATGTGTATAAGGAGCAATTAAAGTCTAACTTGCCCAGTGTTGGGTGAAAACGTAGTTTCAAACTGAAGTTTCAGTCCTTGGGTGATCTGTATGAAGGAGAATCTACACATAAGTAATCATTTTGAATAGATGGGAAAAGCGCAATGGGGGCAACATTTTACAGTTTACCTTATCCTCAACACAGACTTCTGTTCCCAGAGTGTTTTCCGTGGTCCATTTCTCTGTAAAGGTCAGCCCATACTCTGCCAACTTATACTTGGTTTCCAGGGTGCCGGTGACTTTGCTGGTGTCTACATTTGATGAGCCAGATGTTTTAAATTCCTGCAAGGAGCATACGGGAACATTATTATAAGGCTGAGACGATGCATATTGGAAATTTAATTTATCTGTAAAGGCTGATAGACAAAGTTTAGATCTGAGAAAATCACATACAGCAGTTATTCTGAAATGAATTCAATCATATGCATAAGTAGCTTTTATTAAGCTGCAGAAGCTCATATGCCCTCAAGCGGCTCGGTGAAACTAAAAGTTAATAGAACAGTGCGATTTTATTATGATTACCCTTTACATATGCAGATGTTTCACTTGAGGGTTTCAGTTTTCTTGACCTTGTTGCAGGACTTTACAGTAAACTTTATGTGCAGAAGTTCCTACATCCTGCAACTGTCTTTTCTCTTCTGTGTAGTGGCAAATCAAGTTGAAGCATATTAATGCCACCTTTAAGACTGGAGGGAGAAATGTACTTTCCTGATTTATCTTTCTCTTGTTAAATGTAATGTGACTAAAATTGAGGGCCTCTGTGATTTGAAAATTGCATTGTGGTAAATTGCGATTATATTGCAATTTGCCAAAATAGTTTGCTAATTTGCAATTTTCTGGGATTGCAGCTTAGTCGATGAGTCGATGCAATCAACTGATTTTCCTTAGATAGAAAACTTTGAATGAATGTGACGGGATGATCTGATAAACTGTAAAGTGCTTTGACATGACGTGTGTTGTGAATTGGCGCTATATAAATAAACTGAATTTAATTTAATTATTGCAAATGCAATTAACTGCCCAGCCCGAATCCATACTGACTAGAGCCCGATCCATCTGGCACCTTTAGAATGAGGTAATCCCCAGTGCATCGCTAATTAGGACCCCTCAAAAGTCTATTGTTATAAAACTTGTCTTTTTCAGGGCATGCAGGTTGGACAGTGGTTAGGGTGCACGACCCATTTACAGAGGCCCAAGTCCTCGTCGCAGCCGACCCGGGTTCGGGTCCGACCTGTGGTTCTTTGCCGCATGTCTCTCCCCCTCTCTTGTGCCTCCTTTCCTGTCAGCCTACTGTCAAAAATTAGAGCCCCTACTGCTATAAAAACTCAAAAAAAACTTTAGTTTTTCAGGACATCAGAGTTTCTAACTTATTATTCAGGACTTCCTGTTCATTGGGTTGTAAATATGTCGAGACAAGGACCTCCTCTTCACCACAAGGCTGGACGGGAACCTAAATTTATCTTGCAACCATGCAGACTGAGCAGAACGGTGGGAGAAGTTAGACTCTCCAGAGCTCTTATTACTGCAGCAAGGACTAGCGTATTGGAGTCACTAAGAAACTATCACGGCTGACCTTCTACATGGCATATCTCAGACATACTTTCATTAGCCTTACCAAGATTTTTCTCAAATCTTCACAAAGGACTTAAACAGGCTTTATTGAATGTGTTGGGAAAAGGAGGACCTTTCAGCAGAACCTTTTGAGCTGATAGGACAAAGCGACACCAAATGCCCGCCTACCTAAGCCTGGTTTTAGCCAATCATGTTGACAAAACAAATAGCAGCAGTCAACATGAGAAATTACAACAAGTTATACTTTATATTCTTGCTATTCCTCTTTGAAAAATGAAATCATGGATTCTGACGTAATGGCAGCAGGTTTTGTTTCGGCTGTGGGCTAAATGTCCCGCCGAGCATAGTATGATAACGTGAGACGACAACCCGTTTGGGGTCAGACTCAAACTATTTAAGCTGGAGGGGCACATTTTGAACTCACATATACTGTAACAACTCAGACCCAGAGCTCTGGCTGTTCTAAAGATCACCAAAGATCCATCTCTCTGCATCTAGAAATCGCCACCAAATAATTGTTATTAACAGCAATGGGCAACCTTATGGAAAATATTGTATTTAGACAAATAAATATGTATTTAGTAACAAACTGTTTCTAATCAGCAAGAAAAGGACAATCAATGACTACAGCTTTAAACAGTGAATAAAAAATGCAGAGGATCATACTATGCTGTTCTGCCCCTTTTAATTTAAAAGACCATAAATTATTAATGGCAAATCTTATGGATTTGATGATTTAGCTTACACACTGTTTAAAAGATACTTCACTAGTAGGACTCATGCTGTTTGTTCAATGACAGGGTAGAAGTCCAGGACCTTTATTTATAAAATTTGTCACTGTTGAATGGAGAGAAATAAACAAACGAGTGTTAAAATATATATTAAAAACACTTTGTATAGTGCTGGGTTCTAACCATGCGATCAATCTGAATCCTTACATCCAAAATAAAGGATAACAATTGCATGAAACTGAGCTTTTAAAAATTATTTATCCTAATTGAAACACATAACAAGGTAATTCGCTCAAAATCTAACAAGCAAAATAAGAAAATATTTTTGTACAACATTTATAACTATTATTAAAACTTGACTAATGTCCAAATATGTGATCCAATATCATCATGGACAACATAAGAAATTTACAATTAACATTGCACTTGCTCTATATTAATGCTTCAGAAACTAAAGTGCTTATTGGTTCATAATGTTTGTCTTTGGAGTGTTTCTGTCACTAATCATCTTTTGACCTATTGTTTTAGCTAAAGTAGAATCTAATCACATAAGAAGAAAATGTGTCCAAAGTGGGATGTATCAGTAGAATCTACCTTCCTAATAACTGATTTTGATTAATCCTTTTAAATTTGAGATTTAGTAGATTTGAAGTGTAGATGCTATGATTCTGCTCTAGTCTGTTCCAGAGAAAATGCTTTCTTATTATTTTTTCATGTATGCTGTAAATGTATTCCTTTTCTGCAACTATGACTATTGAAGGGGTATTTGTGAGCTGTGAATTGTTCACAGAACATCCGGCTTTATTTAATTATACTATATTTTTTCTTTTATGAGCTCCTGATTTTATGTAACCTAATAGTTTATTAGTTTATTATTTTACGGACTCCAGATAAAATAGCAGCAAGGTCCCAACAACAAAATAGAATTACAGTAATAATTAATCTTACCACTCCGTTTGAAGACTTGGTCTTCACATCAAGCTTTACCATCCCGAACCCTGCAAAGATACAGACATTGAGCAGCTACATACAACACATGCGTCCTGAAAAGATGCTTTTCTTGCTTTTAGTTACCATATCCTTTGTTGAAGATATCCTTTGCTGATTTTCCCAGGTCTGCATAAGCTGGAGGAACTGCCATGATGTCTGTAGGAAAAGAGTTTTAGAATTACATGTACATACAAATAATAAATGACAAACATCATTTATTGAGAAACGGATTATCGAATATAAAATCACAATCTGAGAATAAATTTGTTCAAATATTCCCTTTAACGCTGGTATCCTGTGTTTATTTAATGTGATATTTTCTTTCAAACAGGATTTGGCTCAGCCCCTTTTACAGTATATACATGAGCTGCATCATTTCTATCGTTTAGTTCGGTGTTTAAGTTTATGAAATTGAGACGTGTCAGGGTGAAGGCTCTTAAAGGAATAGTACACCCAAAACATGATTAGCCTTCATTTTCTACTCACCCCCATGCTGAACAACAC
>NW_015150465.1:1416874-1433236 GCF_000732505.1 Cyprinodon variegatus
CTCCAGAGTGTTGTTCAGCATGGGGGTGAGTAGAAAATGAAGGCTAATCATGTTTTGGGTGTACTATTCCTTTAAGCCTTTAAAGACATGACAGCTATCATCTGATCCCCTCTCAAATGTTCTGCCATCAGCTTGAGTATATGTCACTTGTGAATAGGGGTGTAAATAATAATCATTTTGTATCAATGCATCGATCAAACAGCCGATGATCCGATGCATTGATACGTCAGTAAGAGTATCAATTCATGTTTTTTTTTTCCCTGCGGTCGATTTTTATCCATTTGCTCATGGACTTAAGTCCGACTCCCGTACTACGGTGGAGGTAAACCTATTTTGCCCTCCTACCTCGCTTCCTTCAACCACTACCCTCTTTCCACTTGCGCACACGCTTCTTACCATTTTCTGCTAGTGCATTTTTGCACTGATTTTGTTGAGTATTGTTATTCTATAGTGAATATAGTACAAGCCTATTTTTGCTACTTAATCTGCTAATGAGCTTACACACTCATTGCAGTATTTTTTAAAGCAAGGCCTTTCAGAATCTTTAAAACAGAGACATTATTTTTCAGTGAGTGAGGTTTTCATAGGCCTAGGTGGAGTATAACTTTAATACTTCTGTTATTTGCTGTTTCTCGAATAAAATGCATAATGATATTACAGCTTTAATTGCTTTATTTCCAATTTGAAACTTTGTCTAGCCTTTAAGGTAAAAAAAAATTAAGCAATTAATAGAACCAAATCGTGATGTATTCTTGAGTATCGAAAATAATCGAATCGGGTCAGGAAATTGATACTGAATCAAATCGCCATGGAGGGTGTGTTTATAACCCTACTTGTGAACTAATTACTTATGGGCCTTTTGAGCAACTAGATGTTTGAATCCCTTAATATTTTTTCCACTTTTTCCCCATAAACTTCAAAACATGTTATTGGGAATTAATGAGTTAGAAGTAGTGAAGTGGAAAGAGAATTACATATGTAAATCAAACTACAGCCAGAGCTATATTGCATACACCATCTGGCTGTGAGTTTATGGCCATCACCCTGGTGGGCAGTGAACCTCTTCCTCAGTCTCAAGTCATTCGCAAACTGCAAACCAGACTTATTACAACCACCTTTAAACAATTGCCTCCTTCTTTATATCCTTCTGTTAAAGGTCATATTATTGGGGTGCATGACTACTAGTAGGGTGTGAGTGGCGGCCTAGTGGTTAGGGCAAAAAGGTTGGAATCCTGAGGTTCTGAGTTTGAGCCCCACTCCCACAGACTGCTGCTCTGGGTCTCTTAGCAAGACCCCATACTGCTCCCCAGGCACCCCACAATGGCAGCCCACTGCTCCCCAAGGGGATGGATTAGATGCAAATTATTAAATACTTATATATAGTAGATTCCCGCCACCTTGCTGTAGCAGCTCCTCCAAAGTCACCACAGACCTCTTATGAGCTAACAGCTATGTCCTGAGACATTCAAAGGGGATTAATAATCCACAGTATCCATTATATTTAACACAAGGCCCAGCACATACAATAAAACAAAACAAAAACACTTAAAATAATGTTAAAGTCTAGACAGAACAAAAAGGGATAAACCGACAATAATAGCATAGTTAACACAAAACTTTCATGAATGAAAATGAAAGTGACAGGAATACACAGATGGATGGTTATCAAGCTTTCCTTCAAAGACCAATTAGTTTGAATCAAACCAGACTTCCGGTTTAGCCTGGCATCGACTTACTAAGTCTGTCAGTCAAGGTTAACTGAAAGGTTGCAGCTCCGCAAGTGTATTGCCATAAAAAAGAAATCACACCTTGTAATAATGCTACCAACTGTGCTACTTCCTTGAACGAAACATATATAAAAAAAAATTTTTAAATCAGCCCCGACTTGACTAGGGGGAAATATTGCTACTTTGAAATGACGTTTGTGAAATATAAAGTTTAAATCCGATACGGATAGGTATATTCGGACTATTTTGATTTATTTTTCACCGTATATCAAGCTAACCTTCTCCCACGATGACCTGCAGTCGGGGTATGTCGTGCTAACTGTGTTATAAAGTAGTTTGGGAAGGTGAACCGGGGGGCCTTAACAGCCAAGGAATTAGATAATCAGTTCCCACGGTGCTTAAATGTAAGCGAAACATGGCAAAGAAACGCAAAGGGGGGAAACTACTTACCGAGAATTAGGGTTGTTCAATCCACCACAGTGAGATTAGCAAAGGTTGGAGGCAGCCGGTGTAGGACGATATGGAGGAGATACTGCATTGACACCCTGTTGACCTCAGTACCGCAGGACCCGGATCCTAGCTGTCTATTAATCGCCTGACGAAAATTAGACAGAGATGGAAACACCATTGACCTTTTTTGTTGCTCAATTAGAAATCTATTTTATGAATTCTCCAACGCAACATTTAAACGCTCTTATTTATATTTAGTACCACGATACGGCTAATTTCTATTTAAAGGACACAGGCAGCTTTAGGCTAGCTAAGTCACTATGGTAACCAATGTGCTAATGCTAGCCTCAAAGCTAATGGGAGGATTTAAAAATGCTTTTCTAATGTGCATATTCATAAAGTTTTATTCGTAATATTTTCTAACTATATTTTAATCCAAACGTAGAAAACCTTTATTTAAATGGCCGTGTTGAACGAATGAACCATGAATTTTGGTTCAAAATTGAAATTGTAATAAACATTTGCATTTTTGAAATATTAAGTTAATAATACTTTTATTGACAACAAAGAAAAGTTGATAGTAATGGGAAAACCTTAAAAAACTTCACATGCTATAGTTCTTTATCTGGGTATAAATATAACTGTACTGTAGAGGTCAGGGGTCAGTGATAAAATTGATTTATAAAGTAGGGTTATTTTGTAAAAGAGGATCTAAGCTTTAAACCTTTTTTCTGTCTATCTTATAGCATTTAAACATCTACAAACCTATAAAATGTACTTTTAAAGGCTATATAAAAAGATCCAGACAACAGTGTTTTTTTCAGTCCTTTAATGACAGCTCAAAAAAATGAGTTGCTGAACACATCAACCCTTTTTGCATGAAATAATACTTGAGTTGTTCAATAGATTATGTTTCTATTAGTATCTTTCAGTAATTGAAACATACAGCAGCACACATTAAAGTCTACGCTTCACACACTGTTTTTCAAACATATCGTTCAAAGCAAATGTAAACCTATCTACATGTTTTTACATTGGGGAAGTATAAAAATATCTATCGACAATCAAAAATAAATATACACATATACATTAAGATTTCTCTTAAGGGTCAGTTTGGTACAGATTAAAATCAGGAATATTGGAGAAAGGACAAAACTTGGTCATAGTCTCCTAATTCTTAGTATGTGGAAATGTATTGCACCTAAAATGACACAGATATAGGACAGTAAATATGGAAACATTTCTAGAGAAATTTCTCAATTGGTAAGAAGGAAACATTTTAAGACATATTTTAGGGAATTCAAGAGTTTCTTTTCCCCCAAAGTATTTGGCTGATTATTAAATTTTCTTCAAGGTTTTCCTTACTATGAAATTAGATTGTATTAATATCAAAATAAAGCATGATCTTAAGAAATACGGATGGCATTGATGAAATCTATGTCTGATGATTAATTACAAAAATTAATTAACTCAATTTCTATGGAAAATACTAAAATGCAATCCATGCTACATAAAATTACATCCTTTTTGAAAAAAAAAAAAAAAAATCAGTGTTTGTATCAGATGTTTTCAGTTAAACACTAAATTATGAGTTTGTAGTAGATTAAGTCTAATCTGCAAAAAGCTTTTGAAATGATGAAGCAGGTCAGAGAAATTGGCTCTAAAAGAAACAAAAAAAACGATTTGGCTCTGAGCATTACACCAGGTATCTTCATCAAGAATGCCGCGAGCCTCCTCAATTGGCAACTTCACAGGACAAGACGAAAAACAATATGCAGCAGTTTGTTATCCAATCAGGCGCTTCATCGCCGCAGGTTTAGGGAAGGGCCAGCAGTACTCATTGGGGACGGGACCGTTCACATTGCACTCAAAGAAGGAGAACATAGGAAACCAGATGCGGGCTCGCCGACTCTGCTGGTACGCCCGAGTATTGGCCAGAGTGTGGTAGTACAGGAAGAGTCTGGTAGTGATATAGAAGGCTATAAACACATCAATGGAGTAGTGTTCATGGGCAGCCAGGATGAAGAAGATCCCAAAGAGGTTGAGGACCCAAGACAAGGTGTGGATAAAATTCCAACTCCGTGGAGTGTCTGAGAGAACAAAAAAAAAAGAAATTTGTTTCAATACCACTCATACAAGCTTCAAGCTCTGACTGTAGTTTTAGTGTTGTCCTTTTGGAACGTTAACATGCTCCAGTTGTATGAACAAGCAGTTAAAGTGAACCATCTCACTCCTAAAATTTTGGGAGGCTTCATTTGAGTTAATATAAACATTGTTTTGTCAGACAGTACAATCATGGTAGAGAGAAAATCCATCTATCAATTTAAGTGCATATATTATCAGCTCTTGTATATATTATCAGGTCTTAATCAGCAAGGGATTTAAAATAAATCAAAGAGTGAAAACTAGTGAAAAACTAAATACAACACAGAACCCTCAAAGTTAAAGGGGAAGCACTTATTGCTTTGACTATATGTAATTTCACAGGAGATTTATCAGTTTAGAGAATTTATGCACAGCAGTAAAACAGTAAACTAATTTATTGATTCAATAAAAGTCCCTAACAATCATTTGGGTAGATTTTTTTAAATAGTTTAAATATCTGTAGCATTTTATTTTTTTTGCTCTTAGAAATTCTTTCTTCAAGTTTTCTTCAGCCATTATAATTTCAAGGCCTCTAATCCCACCAGCTGCATTAAAGCAGAGGTTCTGTTATAGTGCGGATACTTTTTGGCTCACACTTCGAGCCACCGTGAATTCTCAATGGCAACAGGAGAGTTTGAAAAAAAAATTCTGGTTTATTTTACAGAAAACAGGTCCATTCAGCAGGATAACGATCCAAAGAAAAAGCGGCAAATTTCTGCCTCCTGATTTTGCTAAAGCTATAAAGTGAATTCCCTTTTAATCCTTTTTCCATGTCTTTCCAATCGGGGCCAACATTCTTAAAGAGTGCTGTATATCAATTTATTTTATACGGAAAAATAAAAGCACATATATGAATATAAGCTACTCACACTCTGTAACAAAGAAGTTAAGCATTGTGAGAACCACAGTGTGGCCGCTGAACATGTAGTCTCCGCACGTATGTACCCCGGTGAGGGTCATCCCAAACCCGCTCCAGATGGCCACAGCTCGCTGCAGCTTGGCCCACATGTCGCCATACATCTACAACGACAGAACAAGATAAGCTACACCATACGGTGCCATCTCAGGAAGGACAAGAACGGGTGGAAAAAAAAAAGTACCACCTTTACCTTTCTAGTGCACTGCAGATGCTGCCCTGGAACGGACAGAGAGGTGACGAACATGGTGATGCATCGTAGCATGAAAACTGTCCCCATTAAGCTGCACATGCGTCGCAGAAGGATGGACCTGCAACTCATCACAAACAGGGAATTAGTGCCTGATATAATATCAGCCCCAGTCTATTTATAGAGCACTTTTCATGCAGCACACAGGCCAAACAAAAGACTTTAAATCTAAGAAAAACAGGAGCCAATATAAAGAGATAACTGAAAAAATTGGTTAATATAGGGAGCAAAAGAAAAAATGTACAGAAATAAACCATAAACAAAAGGTTATATTTTAATGTAATGAAGAGACTCAATTGTTAAATGTGATAGTAATATTATATCTGTTTGTCCACCTATATCATCTGCCTTTCCTAATCAAACTGCTTAAAAAATAAAAAAAAATACACAATACGACTTCTAAACAAATCCTCAAAACTACATTTAATTCAAACCACCAGGATGAAATTTGGAAAAACAATAAATAAGCAGAGCAAACAAATTATATTTCATATCAATATTGAGCCAAACTAAAAGTGCAAAAAAAAAAAAATCCAGTCTTAATTTAGGATTAAATCACATAATCTGATATGGTTTTATGGTGATAAAGTTTTAAGGAGCACTTGGTATAAATCCAACCATTTAACAGCCGACTTAGTGAAATTACCTGTGTTTGTGCAGCAGAAGAACCAGCAGCCAAATGTTACAGAGAATAACGCCACACGCCTCAGCCATAGCAAAAGCCCACGGTATCCTTGGCATGCTGCAGAAAAACATGAGAGCGATTTTTATCACAACAGACCAACATTTCCAAAATAACTGACATGACAGTCAGCCATCTCATCTCTCAGACTTCAGGATGCTTCTAAAGAAAGAAAAGCTTATGTTTCCTTTACAGGAACCACATGCGTATAAATATATAGCTTTAGATTTGATTGTTTTCATGGCTTTAAATGCTCCCTTGTCCGGATTCCACTGTTGATCCTGTTGTGCAGATAAGGCTTCCCTTATTTCCATAGATCTGCGAGCTAGCTGATAGTCTCGCTTCACCTCTGTGTGGGGAAAAAAAACAACTTGGAAGTTTTACCTTAACTTTAAGGACTGGAATGAAAAAGTTGGGTGCTTGCTCTTTCTATTAATACTTTCGTTGTTGCCTTTTTTAACTTCTGACTACATTGCAAATATAAATAGAAAGTAACCCAACTGCCACAAAGGTCAAGAGATGTTGCATCACCACATAATAAGGTATACTCATTAAGTTTCAAGTATCTGTGAAAGAATTCCAAGCTAAATATATTCTTCTGTTAAATCTTTTAAAGTGATTTTAATCCTTGGAATAAAGAGTAAATGTTGAAAGCAAAAAGAAACCACAGCTGAAGAAAGTTATAGGAAATTATGTTTAAAATTTACCACAACAAAAGATGGGGAAGAATCTAATGATGTCTCATATATAATAAAAAACATGAAACTTCCTATGGCCACCATGCAAAATATCGCATCAGATATTCACTGCAGATCACCCTGTATGAAGCATGTTCAGTTTAAAGCATCATGATGTGGGAAGGCTTCTCTTCAGCAAAGAGAACGGATGGAATTAAATAAAGGCCAATCATGGAGAAATTATCAAGAAAACCAGTTAGAAGCCTCAAAAGATGTCACGCCTTAAACATAAAGCCGGAACTCCAAGAAATAATTTTCATTAAAACATATTTCTGTGTTCCAATATCCTATCTGGAGTCCTGACCTCAGTATAATGATCTGCAGCAAGAACAGGCCAAAATCTCAATATTTCATTGCTCAAAGCAGCTGGAGTAATGACAAAGTGCCAAAAAAAAAGAGGGAATAAAGTTTATATGTGTTGACTGAGGTGAATAAAATTGCAATCTAAAAAAAAAAAAGCTTTTCAAATACTGTCAGGTAAGAGAATTGGGCAAAAAGTGAGCAGTAAATTTCAACAGAAAACCTTGAAATTTGTTCAGAAAGCCTGTCAAGATATTGGTCAAATCCACCACATAACAAGATCTGGATTTTTAAATAATAAAAAAATAAATGGGAGAATACTATCAAGTAGTATACAAAGGAACCTTGAAATAACTCCCCCAAATGGTTACTTTTATAATAATGATCATAAAGATGTGGGTCTTGTGACTAAGTCTACTTTATTTTCTGCTGAACAATAATTTCAGCCGGTTTCATTTCCCCAAATGTCTCCTGAAAGAGTTTCTAGACATCAGTTGTCCTCTGACACATTGAACGAGGTCACTAGAAACAAAACAAGACCCTTGATCATCTCTTTATGAAGCAAAGTTTTCTCATCAGGATTTTTAAAGAACAAATGAGTCTCATTTCATTGAGGTATTTTAGTTCTAATATCAGAAATATGTAAACATGTATCAGGAATCTGCTTTGTTTTCTTATAAGCACTGACCTGTCAAGGAAAATATCAGGCAGTGGAGGGTAGGTGCGCATGTCGGGGACCCTTTCGTGGACTATGACCATGACGAAGGAAGTGAACCCGAACACAAACACCACATAGACGGAGCTTAACACCGTCTTCCAGTATTCAGGATCCAGGCGCCTCATCTGCTGCTTGTATTTCCCGTTGGTGTACTGCTGGTACTCCTCCCCCACAGGAGCGGTGTTGGTGCTATCGCAGTCTCTGCTGGGGTCCCCATTGCACAGCCATTCCAAGTTACTCCCAGAACTGGACGGAGAGAGGCCATCGAAAGGGACGCCCAGCTCCTCCAGGACGTCAAGGTTCTGCTTCTGCAGCTTGCGGACAGACATCATCAGCCTCTTGATGTCGCCCAGCACCTTGAGCTCCAGAGGCGGTGAGCGGAGGTCGTATTCACTGAGAGCAAGCAGGCTGGTGCCGTCCAGTCGATGCTTGTTGCACAGCAGGTCAACATAGTCGCAGAAACCTTCTTCCTTTAGCCACCTGGCAACGTGTTTGGGGGTCCAATATCTGACACTGAGCTGGGTCATTTTCTTCTCACGCCAAAGGCTGAAACAAATTGGGTTTTGTTATGATAAAAAATGATAAAACATGCATATTTATATATATATTAGCTGAGATCTGACCTCACAAGTATGGAATAAAATTGCTGAGAAAAAAGGCATCGACTGGATTATTTACAGGTGAATGCTTAACCAGTTTCTTTGATAAGTGACCTACAGATTCTCATTTCTTTTCACCAGAAAGCTTAGAAGAACAATAGAGGTCCTTCTCAAATTAGCATATTGTGAAAAAGTTCATTAGTTTCCATAATGTAATGATAAAACTTGAACATTGATATATTTTAGATTCATTGCACACTAACTGAAATATTTCAGGTATTTTATTGTCTTAATACGGATGGCAATCTTACCCATGATTGGGGTTTTGAGTTATCTTTTAAAGGCCTCAGGAATCTTTTGCAGCTGTTTAGAGTTAATTTCTTGATTCAGATGATTAGGTGCATAGCTCGTTTAGAGACCTTTTTCATGATATTCTAATTTTGTGATAGGAATTTGGGGTTTTCATGAGCTGTATGTCAAAATCATCCATATTAAGACAATAAAAGACCTGAAATATTTCAGTTAGTTTGCAATGAATCTAAAACATATGAATGTTCAAGTTTTATTATTATGGAAAATAATTAACTTTATCACAATATGCTAATATTTTTAAAATGACCTGTATTCTGTCCCTTGATTGTAATAGTATGAAATAAATCCATGAGAAATATGATGCATGTCTCCATTTTTTTAATTATTTAAAAATAAAACAGACATTAAGCAATATTTCTATATTTCTCTTCATGACCTATATTACTTAGATGTTTACTCCATCTATAAACAAATAAAGGGAAAAAAAATCACTCAGATTTGAGCTGTAAACTCCCCTATTTCACCCATTAAACAACCAAAGGAATGTCTCCTAACTGACAACAAAATCTATAAATATCATTGATTAATAGGGAGGAAACCCACATATTTAGATGAGAGTTTTTATATGAAGAACAAGAGTGAAGCTTTATTTATTTGGAGAGCAGCTTAGTGACTGCTGTTCAATCATCCACCCACATAAGCTCAAATCACTGATAGGCACCATCTCTACTGCTCAGAGCGATACCTACAGCTAAAGCTAACCTGCAAGGTTAAATACAAGCACAGTTCTATCTGAGGAAGATGTTAAAACACACACAATGATCCCCATTTATCTCTCTACACCCAAAGGCAATCTGTCCTGTAGCTAAAGCTAGCTACCTAGCGCTAAACGGTAGCTCGCTCGGTACATGTTCGCTCACCGGGTTTGGGATCCACCTGAAGACACGGAGCTTATTTACTCAGCTAACTAACCAGCATCTCTCGAAAATTAACCTACACCCTGTTGACGGAGCCTGACGAGACGACACTAGCTTAGTGGAAATCATGTTGGCCAAGATTCGCGCTGACGAGCTAAATGATGACAAGCCAATGCGATAATGTGCCGAATATCTGCGCACTTAAAAAAAAGGAAAAAAATAAAATAAAATAAAACTGCTAAAGTTAATCTACACTGACACTTTGTGGTCACACTGGGTACTGCAGTATTTCTTTTTACACATTTACCAAAACCTACATTCCTTCATAATGGAGCTTAGCTTCATTTTAATTTGTTGATTTAAATATAGAATTCTGATGGATAGATTTAGTAAATATATAAAATAAAACCTTAGTTATTTTATTGTATTTTATTATATTTTATCATTACATAAAAAAAAATGTTAGAACTGTAAATCTGTAGGTCATATGTTTATATCACTGTTTATCACACTTATCAAACTCTTCTTAAAACCCACCTCTTTTCTTTGGCCTTTGACACCATGTAGAGCGTTGATTATATGGATATACATTATTTTATTTGCTTTTATTTATTTTTATTTATTTTATGTTTTTGTGCAGCAATTTTAAAACCTTGTGTTTATTGAAATCATACTATATAAATAAAGTGGATTTGATTGGATATATATATATATTATTTATTTATTATTATTTAATAATATTTATTATTATTTATTTATTTATTTTTATTTATTTATTTATTTATTTATTTTTTAACCATTTTTCAAGGCTGCACTTTTAAAAAGATGAAATTGTCCAGAGAGCTGTTTCAAAGGAAATTTCTTTTTGTTTTTTAACTTGTGTAAAACAAAATGACAAATAAAATCTGTCTAAGTCTAGATACTTTTAAGACGAACATTTGAAGCAAAGTTATATTTACTAATAATTAGTTTTAATCTTTACTTGTTTATGCTTAAACCATCCTTAGCGAGGGTTAAACTAGCTGGATATAAAATGTATTTAGATTTATTAACTTTTATTTTTCTTGCTCAGAACCATATATTTTCAGTAGAGTTGATGTGCAATGGCGAAATATTATACTGTATTATTTATTCAAAACTTGCTTTGTTATTGGTTTGGATTAATAGTGATCTTGGAACACCCAGTTTGAAGTTTCAACTATCTATCTATTTAAGTTAAGGAATTTTGAGATAGTTGCACATTTTCAGGTTTCCAAATGCAATATTCATGCACCAATTGCTCTGACCGCGAAAGTGACCCACAGCATGATAGTGCCACTATAATACTTAACAGTTAGGACAGGACGGACTTCTTTTGTTTAAAAGCCTAACTTTATTAAATCTAAACATTCATCTTGTCATAATGGACAGATACTGTACTGTAGTTTAAAACCTTTACCAAGAACATGTTTGGCTTCTACGTATGCAACAAAAGTTAGATGCATACTTTAAGGTGCCAATTTTGAAATAAGTAGCCAACAAATTTTTTTGTAAACAATGTAAAATTGGCTCCGCTGTCGACAAAACCCGTGTGTTCCAGCATTTTGCATTCTAGGATAGGCCTTGGGCTAGTTACTTTTAGACCTCCTGCAAATTTTTCCCTTTACTAAGAGGTAGAGTTGAATTTCAACAGACTTTTGTGTTCCAGATAAACAATAAACCAAACCATACCTCTATAACCAATTTCAAAACCGGTGATCTGTGATTTAAGAAATTTATCTCTACTAAATTTGATGTGAATATAGTCTAGAATCATGCATTTACCTTGTTGGTTAGATTTCTCCCAAATCGGGAAATTCTTTCATGAAAAAATAATGTGAGCAGAAACTATTTGACATGTTTTTTTACATGTTGGCTCCATCTTCATGGCTCTAGAAGTTTGACTATTGCGTTTAAACAGAAAAAGCATAGAAATATTTTAAAATATCTACAGATTTGATGACATTTATTTGTTTATCCATTTCCGGTTTTTTCTAGAAAGTTTTAAAAATGTTTTAAAAATATCCCAGTACATCTAGAAATATAATGTATTACTTGTATTGTTTCTCATTTATTTGGTTCTTTATAAAATGGAATAAAGAAAACCATTAATAACAGCGGTTTAGAGTACACATTCACAGAAAAGGCCAGAGATTTAATTTTAGAACAGACACCTGTCTCTGTCATTTCCAACATGGCTGCAGTAAAACTCCAACAGTTTAGAAAAACATTTGCTATCCTTAAGGAATCTAGAGAATAAATGATCCTAAATTTGTTGGACTTTTGTTTTGTATTTGTTCAACATGCAGGAAAAAGGCAATGCAGTTTCTTGTGTCACCGCCTCTTTAAAAGAGCTGCAGAGGGTTTTGTATGGAGGTAAACGATTTGGGAATCATGTGGATGAAGTCTGGCCAAATCTCTTCATTGGGGACATGTAAGTTTTAACTTTAACATTTGTTTCTCCTCAAGCCTGTTTCAAAATACTGTGACTGCTTGCTCTCTCCTCAGGTCTGTTGCCAACGACCGCTACAGTTTGTGGAAGCTGGGAATTACTCATGTTGTGAACGCAGCTCATGGGAGGATGCACTGTCAGGGGAGCCATGACTTTTATGGATCCACAGTGGAATATTATGGAGTCCCCGCTGATGACTCACCAAATTTTGACCTTTCTCGCTACTTCTTTCCAACTGCTGAGTATATTCATAACTCACTCAATACAAATGGTAGTAAATACTTGTAGAATTGATCAATTTTCATGCTTTATTTAAGAAAAAAGCAATACTCTCCACTTGAATCTGTTTTCTACCTTTGTAGCTCGTGTTTTGGTGCACTGTGCAGTTGGAGTGAGCAGGTCAGCATCACTTGTCCTGGCCTACCTCATGATTTACCATTCCTACAGCCTGCTGGAAGCCATCAATAAGGTCAAAGAGAGCAGGTGGATTTTCCCAAACAGAGGTTTCCTAAGGCAGCTGTGTGCTTTGGAACTGAAACTACAAAAAAGCTCCTGTTTGGCCTGCAAGAACGTCAGCTTTGCTCAAAATGAGTGATATCATTTGCCCCTGCCAGACTTACTGTTTTTTGTTTGTTTTGTTATTTTCAGATAAAATTTTATTTAAAATACTTAGAAATACTCATTGCATGTCGCTAGCTGTCTAAAGGAGCTATACGGCTACCCACAATCCTTTGCATGACACAGCCCACCGCACAGAGTTAAAAATACCTTAGGGCCAGGATAGAATTTCTTTTTTTTTTTGAGAATAAGGTCATAATATTACGTGAATGAAGTCATAAAATTACGAGAATAAAGTTGTAGTATTATGAAAATAAAGTCATAACATTACGAGAATAAACTTGTAGTATTATAAAAATAGAGATGAAAAATAACAAGAATGAATTTATCAGCTTTGAGCTCTGACCAGCACCACCAAACAGCAACCTGAGTCCATTTTGACAAACTGCTCAATTTGATGCTGATGTGCTAAAAGATTTCCTTATTTGTCAAACTGATGCCAAAGTATAACTTCACATGATGCTCGACATTCCGCATATTAGGGAATGAAATGCTTCTTGTAAGAGTTGTCATAAAATACAACTTTATTCTCGTAATATTAGGACTTTAGTCTTGTATTGTTACGACTCTATAACCAAAATTTTATGACTATTCTAGTTGTGACTTTATTTTCATAATTTTATGACTTTATTCTCGAAATAAAAGTAACTAAAATCTGTAGCCTGGCCCTAATAATCTGTTGTAATGTCCTCACCTTCAAATATTTTTGGTTTTGTGTTCGAGAGTTTAATCTTTTCTCTACAGTTGTGTAACTTTTGATTTTTGTGGTTCTTTTTTCGAAAGCCTGTAGTTCCAGTTTGACCCACATCATTCCTGTGTGTGTGTTCAGTGCGTAATGACATCCATAAGGCGAAAGGCTGTCTGAATTCACTACAGCAGTCCTTTCCTACCCTGGATGGTGATCTTACTGTTGACCACTGTTGTAGAAAGGTAAAGGGATAAGAGCTAGAAACAGGAGCCAAGAACTACAAATTGAGGTATTTGGATCGAGCCTTAGGATACCTTTTCCCTGAAAAGCCATTAATNTCACTTGTCCTGGCCTACCTCATGATTTACCATTCCTACAGCCTGCTGGAAGCCATCAATAAGGTCAAAGAGAGCAGGTGGATTTTCCCAAACAGTGGTTTCCTAAGGCAGCTGTGTGCTTTGGAACTGAAACTACTGGCCTGCAAGAACATCAGCTTTGCTCAGAATGAGTGATATCATTTGCACCTGCAAGCAGAGGGAGACTCAGAGTCAACCTGGAGCAGAAGCAAACTAAGTGGCTGTAGGATACCTCCCAGCCAGCAGGGAGCGCCCAAGAGTTCATGAATTCTCACACAGATGTTAGGTACTTTTTGTGTGTGGCATATTTACTGTTTTTTGTTTTTGTCTTTTTTTTTTTTTTTAGAATTTAAGTGTTGATATTTTCAGATTAGATTTTATATAAAAAAAACTAGAAATAATCATCACATTAAATAAAATCTACTTCTGCCAAGCAGAAGGTTTAGGCTTGATTTGAATACCTCAAATTGGTAAGGACATGCAAAAAAGGCTTCTGCAGTCGCTATAAAAATGCTATCCAAAATGTGCTTGCAGTAAGAAAAGAGGTACGAACAGAAAGCAGAATGCATCCTAATACCAATGCATTTAGCATAGCGACCCCCTGATGTCCCAAGCTGTCTATAGGAGCTATACGGTTACCCACAATCCTTTGCATGACACAGCCCACCTCACAGAGTTAAAAATACATTATTTTGTGTCATGTACTCTGAGTGAAACGGCAAGGTATTAGGTCCAGGATAGAAGTTTTTTTTCTAATATTACGTGAATAAAGTCATAAAATTACGAGAATAAAGTTGTAGTATTATGAAAATGAAATTAATGACATTACGAGAATAAAGTTGTAATATTATGAAAATAAAGTTGGAAAAATAACGAGAATGAAATCATCAGCTTTGAGCTCTGACCAGCATATGATGGCCGACCAGCATCACCAAACAACAACCTGAGTCCATTTTGACAAACTGCCCATTTTGATGCTGATGTGCTAAAAGAGTACAAGTATAACTTCACATGATGCTCGACATTCCACATTTCAGGGAATAAAATGCTTCTTGTAAGAGTTGTCATGAAATACAACTTTATTCTCGTAATATTAGGACTTTAGTCTTGTATTGTTACGACTTTATAGCCAAAATTGTATGACTATTCTTGTTGTGACTTTATTCTCATAATATTATGACTTTATACTCGAAATAAAAAAATAAAATAAAATCTGTAGCCTGGCCCTAATAATATGTTTTAGTGTCCTCACCTTCAAATATTTTTGGTTTTGTGTTCGAGAGTTTAATCTTTTCTCTACAGTTGTGTAACTTTTGATTTTTGTGGGGGGTTTTTTGAAAAAAGCTGTAGTTCCAGTTTGACCAGCATAATTCCTGTGTGTGTTCACTGGGTAATGACATCCACAAGGCTGAAGGCTGTCTGAATTCACTACACCAGTCCAAGGTTCCTTTCCTACCCTGGATGGTGATCTTACTGTTGACCACTGTTGTAGAAAGGTAAAGGGATAAGAGCTAGAAACAGGAGCCAAGAGCTACAAATAGAGGTATTTAGACCGAGCCTTAGGATACCTTTTCCCTGAAAAGCCATTAATAAATGTTAATTATTCCACTTACAATATTAACATTCAACTCTTCAAGATAAGNTTCCACTTACAATATTAACATTCAACTCTTCAAGATAAGAGCTGTATATTTGATCAACTTTAACAGTTGCTATTTGCTTTCTAATGCATTTTTCATGTGTTGGCTGCTGTTTGATTCAAATACCTTAATACATTCCAGCTCATGTGATGATAGATAATGCTTCTCAAAACCAAACTACAACCTTCCAGAAAGCAACTACAAAAAAGTTACACAAATATAGCAAACAGCTTCAACACATGCTGCAACACATGAAGACGCATAGATTTGCATGTGTGTCACAGAAAATGTCAGAAAAAGAATGTATTTTTGCCAAACTATCCCTATGATAAATTAACTATCAACAGGCAGTATCCTGCGTCCTGTTCCCACCTCCTTCCTCACTGTCAGCTCTTTCGAATATCATTTATCCTAGTGACCGCTGACGCATTTCCGCTTTGGCCTTAGTGCCCTAACTGGTTAGAGCTACTTAATAGCAGGCAGTGAGAGGATAAGTTCAGCTTCAAGATTGTCAGTTTATCACAACCCTTTGTTCAAACCAGCCATAAAATAGCTACTGAGGTTTCATTCTCCCTCTTCCCAAAGGCTTGGATATATACTGTAGGCTACAAAGAAGAAATGACCATCAGTCAACATCAATACAATACGAACCGATGCTTCATAGTTTTTAATTTTTGCTCTTTGAAATAATACGAATTAGATGGTGGTCAAAAAAGTCCTACCGCTGCATGAGCAACTGTGTAAATAATGGTCCAGTGTGATTGTATCCCTAGTTGGAAACCTAATATTCTGTCTTAATTGTGTAAGTCAATTGGAGAGCTTTTTGGTGATAAAATA
>NW_015150465.1:1433611-1447013 GCF_000732505.1 Cyprinodon variegatus
CTAGTCTGTGGAAATGCATTTGTTTTTTTTCAGGGTGGGTTTGTTGTACTGTGAATTAATGTTTTTAAACACAAACATTAGTAAAAACTCTTGCAAACAGATATGACCTACTAGTAAAACAGTCCTACTCATCCTTGAGTCAGCTGAAGCTGGACATCTTTCTTTAACTTTAAACAAGTGTGCTTTGGAAATTTGAAGTAAATCCCAAATACTTTCCACCATTTGAAAAATAAAATCATTAATGGATTCCAGTTTTAGTGAATATCTATCTATCTATCTATCTATCTATCTATCTATCTATCTATCTATCTATCTATCTATCTATCTGGATAATTACATTTTCAGAATAAAGCAAATTCTGGACCCATGAAAAACCAAAGATCAAATACATTGGATGGTAATGTTGCATAAAAATCTATTTCTCTCTTTTAATCTTTAGAAGTCTACCCAGACCTATTACAATCTATCATAAAAAAGAAAAGAACATAGCAAAGGTGAACTCAAGCATGATCATTTCCGAGAAACTCATTGTTAATCTTCTATTTCTTAGAAACCATTTTCTTGTAAATCAGCTACCCAGACACTACCTTTTTTCCAGGAAACACATTTATGAAAAGTTAGGAACTGTACTAAAATATAGATTCAATGTATGCTGTCTACATTTGATGTAGACATAAGGCATAAGTCTAAAGTATTAATGGTCCTTTAAAAGTCCTAAGGAGTGAAAATCATTATGAAATTAAAGTGAAGTAATCAAGTTTTATTTCCCTACAATGAGTAAAAAACAACCTGAAGTGTTGAAGTTAGTGCACGTGAACAGCTGTCAATAGCAAAGCTTAGGTTCCTTTTTTTCCCTTTTACAATATTTAGTGAGAGTTTTACACCAGAGCTGTTAACAAGCCACACAAGGATGCTGTGGAGTGATTCAATTCTATAAATGCTGAATAATATCCAATATAAGCAGTGCTCTCCAGCAGTTTGACCATAATTATGCCCAATTATCACCGCTTTATAGAATGATTCATCATTGAGCGAGACTGATTAAATTAGAGTCCCATGGTGGTGTGTGAAAAGCAGAGCCCCTGCTGTAGCGCGTGTTTTTCTGCCCTCTGTATGGGTAAGACTACACGCTAGGTTAAACCCCAAATTGGGTAACTGTCAAGCGACAGCACCTGCTGGAACGGATCATCCAGAGCTGGAGAAAGACTGGGACTGCCTTGAAAAGCAAACATTTTGGCCAGCAATCCAGCCAGGACTGGACTTTGAACTTAAAATGCCAAAGGTGAAAGACAAGGCAAAGGAATATCCAACCGTGAAGGACCTGCAGAATGTTTTGGACTCTTGTAAGCTACACCTCGGCCAAATCGATGAAGTATGGCCGAACATATACATAGGAAATTTGTAAGTATGAATTTGATTAGAGTTTTTTGAAATTGCACTGCAACAATACAGGTGCAAAAAATAGAATTTGATTTAAATGTCCAATTCTTTTTACTCATTTTGTTAAAAAAATGTAAATCATATCTTATGCAGAATTATTACAAGCATTTATTTATGCATTTATTTATATGTTATTGCTAACAGAAAAAAAAAATCAGTTTTAAAAAAGTATTATGTGATGCCAATGAAAGATAAACTGTTTTTAACACTGGAATTCAACCCCTGTCAGAAAAATGATGGAATCACTGGCCTCAGAGGATGTTCATTCATTTTGTATAAAAAGATCAGATCACAGACATGACACAAGCTAAAGTTATTTCAAATTGCAACTTTTTTCATGATTCCATATTTTTTTCGCTCTGCATGGTCTGAAAAAGTGACCATTAATGAATACCACATTTTTATTTTATATTACTTAAAGCCAGACAGTTGTCTGTGATCTGCTTTTTTCTACAAAATTAAACAACTAAATGAACATCCTCAGAGGCCAGCGATTATATCACTTTTTGCCAAGGGTTGTATTATGGCTCACACAATCATGATGAAAACCACTGACTTGATAGTGATCCAGCAGACCGCCAATGACATCATCCACAAGAATCATAAGCCACTGAAAATTTCAAATGGAAGGAAAAACTGGTAGAACAGACGAACAAGCAACCACAATAACTGCAGCTTTGAAAGGATCATACAGGGGTACATGTTTAAGGTTTGGTAAAAGTAAAACTTTCCTTTTATTTGGAATTAAAGCTCTAACAGTCTGGAAGTCTAAGAGTCAGGTAAAGAGACAGAAATCACTTTAAGGTCCATAGGAAAGTTCTTACAGTTAGTGCCTTCCTATTCGAAGGGAGTCATACCGTTCATATTTTACCACTTGCTGGTTTAATGACACAATCTATTCCGTTGGGCTTATTTACATAAAACAATGTTTTATCAGTCATTATAAACCCCTTCTAAATGCTTTGCATATAATGAATTTGAATCTGCCTATATGACTGCAATGTTTATATGATTTAGTCATGTAAATTGCTGTTAGATTACATTTTCTATAACATGGCACAATTCAGATAAACTGAATCGAAATAGAAACTGAATTAAAGAAACATGCCAGGTTCAATGTTTCCATCCCGGACTATATTGTTGCAATACATTTTCAAAATGAACCCAGACCGGGGGTGAGCGGGTACATATACTGTATACTCCACAGACATACCTTTCATTGCGCCAATGTGTTTGTATTAAAAAGGCTGTTTTGTATCATTTATTATTTATTCTTAAAGAAACTGAGTGTGGCTTTTTATATAAATATACAGTTATCATAATCGTCTAACAAAGTGAACCAATAGAATATTTGAAACGGCTCCTGAAATCTTTAACTAATGGAGCATTTTTTTCTGTAGCAGTTTGACCTTCCACTCAACTTTCCATTGAGATGCTTCTATTCATGACTTTCTAAACAACCAGCTTCTTTATGAATTCCTGTTGCTTATCTTCCTGTTTAAATGTATCAGTTATCATCTACTGGACAGTGATCCCCATGATGATGTAGGTCATTTCATGATCACTACATTATATTTCAGTATGAATAATATTATTTTCATTGGTCTCATTAAATATTCTTATTTTGCAGAGATTGTTTTCATTATCTGCAAACATAATCATAAAAAATAATGCAGACAAATAATTTAAATATGCTCGCCTGTGTTTTAATTGAATATTTTCTTTTTTCACATATTGACTAATGCTGTGATAAATCCATTGTGCTGCTTTGCATAGTTTTCTCCCAAGTCTTCAACCTCTCTCTGTCTCTGTGTCTTGCTAGGGCAGTAGCCCAAAACAAGGCTGTCCTGCTGAATTTAGGCATAACTCATGTGTTAAACGCAGCTCACTCCAAGCAAGGCAGCCTAGGGAACCAGAGCTTTTATGGCAAGGACTTTGTGTATTTTGGCATTCCAGCAGATGACTCGACCTACTTTGATCTGGACGTTTACTTCCAGCCTGCAGCAGATTTCATTCATAAAGCTCTGAAGTCACCTGGTGGTAAGAAACCTTCTAAGATTTTAATCATAAAGGACAAAACCAAAAGAAGCTTCTCCATTTTAATGCATATTACACATTGAATCCTTTATTTCACTCTGTCAAATATTTAATAGAGTTAACTATCCAAAATCTTATATCTTGCAGCTCTTTCAATGTCACCAGTTACCACAATGTAGCACTACTTGTACAAGAATTCAAATTCATGTTCATCCCGTAATAATAAGACACTTACCTTGCTGAATATAGAAATGTAATAGCTTCTGTCAAAGAAACGATCAAGGAGAGGATGAGGTGGGATTAAAAGAGCTGGCCTATATGAAAAGAGGTTCAAATTAACAAAGATGATGACTTGTCAGTTCTATTTTTAACTCTCAACCAGAAAAAAAAAAAAAAAACAGAAAAGAAAAGAAAAGCCACAGTGTGAGACGGGCAGTCATGTATGATATTAATAGGTCTGAGGCCTCTCTAATCCTTCCCTTACACCTCTCTCTGCCTTTGTTGTTTCCTTCAGGAAAGGTTTTGGTGCATTGCATTATGGGAATGAGCCGTTCGTCGACTTTGGTACTGGCCTACCTCATGATCTACCATCAGCTCCCTCTCAAACAAGCCCTACAGAAAGTTATCCAGAAGAGAGCAATCTACCCAAACAGGAATTTCCTGGCTTTGCTGCTGGATCTGGATCTTCAGCTGACGAGGAAAAAGAAAACCTGTCAGATCCTGTAGAACTATTCCGCTTTGCAGGTTCACAGCAAGATGTAAGGCAGTCTGTTGATCCAGCTGTCTGGACAGTGGCATTTCTGTAGAAAGATGTTTTGGCTTAGCTGGCTGGGATATTTAGATTGATACTGATATTATACTGGAATCTTAAACCTAAAATGGTAATCAGGGTACTTATCTACGTCTACAATAACTCCACCTTTCAGATGCCTCCCGCTTAAAAAAAAAAATAAAGAAAGAAAAAGAACACCAAAACGCTATAAACTTAATTCTCTCTCTCAAAAAAAAAAAAACTTGACAAAATTATTCAGAATTTTCCCAAAGTCCAACGTTCTTTCTTTTCAAAGACTGCAACAGTTCTTCAGTGGCTCAAGAGAATTTTACTCCTTCACCAGTTCTTACCTTCATTTTTTATCCTATGTGCTGCAATTTTACCCGTTTCTACTTTCATTTTTTTCCTGGGGGAATTTCATTAAATGCCCATGAACCATTGCATATAAATTTATTACTCATTGTAGCGGGGGAATTTTATGAACTATGGACATAAATTCTTAAAGTGAAACTCAAATATTGTAATTCAGTTGTACGATATTTTCTGAAAAAGTTGTATTGCTTTCTACTCACTTTTATTAGATTTATTAAATCCTGATCCCAACCCAGAGTAAATATAGTGTTTTGATATATTTCATTGTAGAAATAGAGCAAACTTTCTTCAGAATAGACTTTGAGTGAAATATAAATTATTATTTTTAATTTGTGTTGTCATTCGAGGTGATATCAGCATAGTAGACACAAAATGACTCATGGTTGGTACGAAAAGTCTTGTGGAAGAAAGCACAGATTTGTTTGACCAAACAAACAAAGCTGCAAAACAACCTCACCTATTATAATTTTTTGTTTGTTTTTACCATTTTATTCTTATGTCTTGATGTGCTTACTTGTCAGTACAGAAAGTCATTTGCACTTTTTATTTTCTCTGACAGATTATATTTTTTTCAGCTTTACTCATATCTTAGCAATGATTACAGGACTAAAAGTTTTGTTGAAGGGCATTTGTTGTTCCTCTGTACCCTATACTTTACACATAATGTGCTTTTGTTGAGGTCGTGGTTTTATTACAGTCTTACTAAACTTTAAGTATAAAAAACTTCAAATTTTCATGTGGTGTCCATGCAGGAACCAATGTGCAAAGCACCAATGGCTGATTGGCACTAAAAGCAGTTTAGGGTCAATCTATTCTGATGACAATAAACCAACTTGAAACTTGAAAGCTACACACACATTTATACATCCGTGGTGTTTAAATTAATGTATTGCTCTACATAAAATATTTATAAAATGGGCTGACTAGTTGTTCTTTATCTTTAATTATATAGCAGACTCCTCCTGTCGCGCAAAAATTGGTTGAAAAGACATCATGATTTATATCTAAATGACGTCTATGTCTGATTGAAAAGTGAATGGTGAAAAGCTGTAATTTTCAGATCGTTAAAAATAAGTTCAAAACTGGGTTTTCAGCTTATTTTGTTGGACTAAAGTGGGACAAATATCAGACATCAAGGTTCTATCCCCTGTTTTGGCTAGACAGCTAAATGGAACTATAAGAGATCATAGCCTCTAATGCCTGTGCAACTTTGCAGTCATACGGGTCATGGCGATCACAAAACAGGCTTAATTCAGAGAAAACTGGACATTCACTTAGTTCTTCTGAAGAAGTTGCAGGATCTTCCTGGGTTCTGCTTGGGGAAAAGATAGGGTGATGGTGAATAACTGGTCAGAGGAGGTGGGAAGGTGGAGAATGCTGAACTCACTGGGTTTGAGGTTGTTTTTGGCTTGGAAGGATGGTGTTCTGGGTCCAGGTGCAAATTGAGACTCTCTCTCTTGTGATGGTGTGTAGGGGGGTGGACAGGCAGGGGGGCTCCTGAAGGACGGCTGCAGCAGACTGTGACCTGAGAGATCCAACGGATGAGGAAGGTCCAGGCTTGGAGGTTCAGTTAGCTTGGTTGGTAACTAGGAGAGAAAAGACGGAGAGAAGGAATTAGAGCTGGCTTTTAGAGGAAGCAAGCTGGTAGGTCATATACCACGCTGGTAGCGAGAAAGAACTGACGCCCTCCTCCTCGTCCAAGCTCCTCAAGTAGGCTCCAAATTAACAGATGAACCACACCTGCCCATCACGCCTTTGCAGAGAAGAGAGAGAGGCACCAGGCCTGCAGTATGACAGTAGCAAAGATGTAACAGTGACCCTACCATCTCCAAGCCTCCTGCTATGAGAAGTGGCCAGTAACATACTGGAGAAAAAGTAGTTCCAGTACTGTATGGGGATGCATATAATCAAAGGCTAATAAGCTAAAAAAAAAAATCTTGCATGTTTTACGTTAGATGTTTTCCACAATTTTGAAACATCCCGGATCTATTATGATGTTTTTTTTTTGCCGCCAATAAATGCAGGAAAGGTGCAGAAGACAGTTCCTGCAGACAGTAATAAATGAAACAGTTCAT
Source organism: Cyprinodon variegatus (assembly GCF_000732505.1). Lineage (NCBI taxonomy): Eukaryota > Metazoa > Chordata > Actinopteri > Cyprinodontiformes > Cyprinodontidae > Cyprinodon > Cyprinodon variegatus. Next base: position 1,440,308 of record NW_015150465.1, read on the forward strand.
CAACGGCTGGCAGAAGGATCCAAACATTAAAACATGCCTGATATATTTGCTTTGATTTGAGAAGTATTCATCTTATCTCAATGGGAATATGTGCACTTGAACTTTGATAAGGAAACTTAGCTTTACATTCTCCTATTTACTAGAGGACTAGAGGGGGTGTTGTAATCCTGTCTGGGGCAAAAGAGAACATACCACAATACTGCAGCCTTCACTAGCAATAGACCTTGAGCTATTTTAAGTAGTTTTCACCATGGCAGAAAACCCAGAACTCTTGTGAAATAAATATTTGCATTGAAATATTTCAGTTTTTTTTAAAACAGCAAATGTTATTTATTTATTTAAGAATCACATTTATTGATAGGGGGGTAATTATCAGAAAATGACATTATTGCACATATGTTTAACATATGACTGAGCTTGAAAACAACAATAGATTGACAGCAACAAAGTTCTATAATATTTATCATGTTTTGCATGGTTTTCTTTTTTTATACAAGTTTAGGATTAGTTGGACAATGTCTATGGTTTGATACTTATAAAGTATAACTGGTCCTTTGGGCGTGGTTACAGAAATGTACTATGTAAAACCATAACATCAATCTAAAAATTGTCATTAAAAACACAGTAGATTGAGAGCTAAAACATACAAACACAAATGTCTCAATTATTCTTTCAAGTCAATTTTTCTTTAAAACTTATAGGAGTATTATGGACCAAATTAATCACAAACATGTGTTTAAAAAAACATTTTTTATTTATTATATTTATCTTTTTCTTTTTTAATCTAAGCTCCTTTGTCTCTTAAAAGAAAGAATAAATCAGCATCATCTGTCTGACAGATCATACTGCGAAATTTCTATGTGTTATTCATCACAGCAGTTGAACTGATCACTGCTGTGCATCAAAAGGCATCAGATCTTTTGACAGTCCAAGGAATCTTCTATAAGCATTTCAGATACACAAAGGATATGAACATGTATCTTGTCTGCTGCGAAGATCTACAGTCTAACCATTTCAAAATGTTCTGTATTACACATTTATTCCTAGAAAGCATTTTCGCTCTACAGTCAGAACGTGCACGTTACAATAAAATACAAATGAAATTTAGATTTTAGATACGCAGATATCACAGAACAATAAATATTGAGAGGTTTATCTTTTTTTTTCAAACTGTCTCTTTCAGTATATAAATGTTTATGTCATAATTCATAAATATGAATAATTGATGAATAAAATAAATGTATGCATTGGTTGCATTATTGTTTTTTGCTTTAGGGCAGAAGTGCATCAGTGTTCTGGAGTTTAGTGCATTACAGTTTTATTTTTTTATGTAATGACAATTATTAAAGTATGCAAAGCTAAAAAAAAAAAGAGAGAGAGACACTAGTCCTGATCAAATTGCCAGTTCTTGATTAAAGCACATGGATGAGAAGCAGATCAGAAAAGTTCAAACAAAGCAGGACAGATCTAATTTTCCTCACTATTAAAAAAAGACGTGTCCTATCTTTGCTTCTGCACTGGCAGCTCAGATAACCTTTAAGGAATGTACAGGATGACGCCAGAATTATTTTGGGCTGTGATTCAGATGTTAAAATTAGCGAAAAAGGTTGCAGGGTAGATTACCAAGGAGAGCAGAGATAGTTGTGCTTTCGACCTAGATGTAGCTCTTGTATAGCGAGACCATGAAAAGCAACGATTTCAGCCAAGGCAAGTGTCTACTACCAATCTGTTTCTTTTATTTTACTGCACATATAATGTGTTAAGAAATAACTAAGTACAGTGTAGTATGTTTCAACTCCAATAGAAGCTTTGTTGTCAAGGTAATGTTTATAATTTGCAAAAAATGTGCAATGATTAACCAGAATAAGGCATATTTCTAAAAAAAAAAAAAACAGCTTCCCCCTCAAAACTGATACATTTATAAAACTTTCAACCAAAGTTGTATTTTTATATTATAAAACGTATTTTGCAGGTGCACTATATTCTCTCACAAGTCTTTATAAAATGTATTTTCTTGTCTTTTGATTAGAATACTGTAATCTATAAATATTCAGTGGCTTAAAATACCTTCCCATAGACTAAGTTTAAATAGTTTATCAACAAAACGGCTCATGTTGGATTGATCTACAATGTCACATTTATTTATTTATTATTATTCATCTGTTTTAAGCCAATCTGAATTGACTTTTTTGGATAATTTAGCTCAAGGTCACAAACTAATCACTGGACAGTATGTGTTCTTCTGATTTAGAGCAAAATTCATGATTCAATCAATTATGGAAAGTCTTTCAGGCCCTAAAGCAGAAACACCATACCATAATACTGCCATCACCATGTTTGATTGTTGATATGTATATGCTGTGTTTTATGCCAGAAGAAACATTTGGAAATGTCAGACTTTTTTAAATAATTTCTTAATCCTACTGTTTAGACAGTAATCTAGACTAATTATAGAATTAAGCCAAAAATGGGCTCAGCCAAACCTAGTTTGTGATTTAAAAGGCCATCATAATAATTATTTATGGGCCACATTGGTTTGGATATCCTGGTTACCTTATTAACTGTAATTTTCATTAAAAAAAAAATAGTTTTTACATTTAGCCAGATTATCTTTGCATGACATTGAAAGTTGTTCTTCAGTATCTCAGAGAAACAAAAGAAATCTGTAAGGACCAAATGCACGACTTTAACTATGTGCATAAAGGGATAAAATGTTGATAAACGATACAAAAAATTTTTTAACTTTCCACCTTTTTAGTAATTGTTCACGAGTGCAAACTAACCACATCTGAAAGGCTGCAGGAGGTATTGTGATTCTTGAAACCACCAAGAAAAAGGCTAGAGGATGTAAAAAGCAAGCCACTTTTATTTGCCCTACATGTTAACTGCAGGCAGTTTCCCATAGAAAGTATCTTTAATTACACAAAAGTGGAGCAGGGTGGACAGGTTAGCCCGAGGGAGAAAGGTTGTGAAAGCAGAGCTGAAGCTCAACATATGCACCAGGGAAATCAGTTTTCCGGCCCTAAATGTGGGAGGGAGGAAAAAGGCTACACTTCTAGATCAATGAGGAAAAAGAAAAGCCTGTCGGTAATTCTGGGTTTATGTTGTAGAAAGATACACTTTGCTGCCTTCAATACTCACACTTGGTCGTCTGTAGCCTCTTCCTGCATGCACCTTTTTCAAGTGACACAGATCAAGTCGCCATGATGTGCACTTCCATATGCCACGGCAGCTTAAAGGAAAGGTCACTGAAATAGATTTGATCACAATGACTCCTCATTGTGAAAAAGCTTTCTGTAAACCCTCTGAACCGCTGCATGTCCCCACTCACGAGAATAACAGCAAATAAAGAGCAGCAATACATGGGTGTCAGTTGTGCAGCCTCAGTCCTAAGCCCACACAAGGATAAACTAATGCTAATGCATACAGCATGTATAGTAAAAGTCTCTCTAAAACTTGGAATAAATTGTAAAAGCACAAGTTAGATCCACCCACAGGACATGAAAGACAGTTCACAGGCCTTGAATACAAACATCCCGTTTCTCTGGAGATAAATAAATTCACCATGCACAGCTGAATCATAAATAAAATAAAAAGAGCAGCATAAGTTTACCTTATAATTATGTGATCTTGTGCTCCTGTGCCATTATGGGCTATGTTTAAAAGCTAAATATAAATACTTTGAATGTATGATCTACTTAACAGTCCTTCCTATAATCCCACGAAGAAAAATTATGCACTTATTTATGTGTTTGATGTGTTTTCGTTAAAGTTATTTAGCATTTAAGGTTAAAGCCTACAGTGTGGAAAGCTGTGTAAACATGGGTGTTTTATCAAAGAAGCAATCGAAACTGTATGAAAAAAACAGCTAATAGATATATATGATTTACTCCTTGCAGTAACTGATATTTTATTTCAAGGAAATGTAGTTTGTGTTTAAGATCCTGATTAACAAGAAAAGCCACAAATTGGCACTTAACAGTTTTTCAAAGTTAATAATTAAATTTTTTGTGCAGTTTAACAGCGTTAACAGAGACAGGAATATAAAGAAGAAACACTTTAAAACTATTTTTTTTATATATCTGTAGTTTTATCATTTTCTTCAGTTGCAATGTTTTAGTATGGACTTGCTTTCAATGAATCAATGATCTACTGAATAAGGTTTTTCCAAGCTGTATCTAAAATTTACACAGGCCATATAAAGTATCCATTTGAGACCCAAATTCTGCTCTTGTGCACAAATATTTTTTTTTTTGTGCCTGAGCATACTTTAAACTTGTATTGGTAAACAGTAGCTTTCAAAAGCATTCACAGCATTTGCTATGTTTTCTATGCATCTCTCAGAGTTTAATGTCTCAGTAGCAGCGAATAACTGAAGAGGATGAATATGCGTTTTTTTTTTTTTATAATGTGTGGCATGCATTTTTATTCAACTTCTTTGCATCAACTCTTTTTCAGCAACTACAGCTGATAATAAAAACAATATTTAAATTACTTTTCCATATTAACATCTACGGACTCTGTTTTTCTGTCTTTTCTCAAAGTCGTTTATATTCTCCTTCTGATTTAAGTCTGGACTTTGATTACGCCAGTCAAACTAATGGAAATATTTTGATCTAGACAAATCCTCGAACTCTAATGTGTTGTCCTTCAAAATTGACTCAGTTTGGTCACATTTATGCATCAAGTCTGATAGCTCTCTTTTGGTATACCTACTAAGAAAAAGCATCCTACCATCACATATCACCATGAAGATGGTGGGTATACAGTGATGCAGTGTCATTTTTTCCTGTGTTAATATGTCTTTATGTCTAAAAAAATGTTACCTCAGAGTTTTCTGATGTGTTAGCTGGTCTCTATGCTTCTATTTGATATCCAATAATATCCAACAAACCTCAGGAAGCTTCATAAAACATTTGGAAATATGCAGAGATTAAATTAAAACAGATATTTTATTAAATAAAACTAGACTATTTCTATTAAATAAGGGGCCTCTGTATTTTATAAAGGGTTTTCACAGTAAAGGGAGCCTAACAGCAATGCCCACTAAACTCTATAGTTAAAAATATATATATTTATTTTCTTTCCGCTTCAGATTTGTGTACTAAGTTGTTTTCAACTGTCACATAGAATCTTTAAAAAAAAGAACTAAAGTTTATGGTTTCAGTAGAATAAAATCAGTAAACTTAAATGATTATATTATTATGAAGTTGTAGGCACCTATTTTTTTTTCCTTACGTTGTAGTTACATATTTTAGCAGGTTACCCTTTGTAGATCTAGAGTCAAAAGAAAAATGTTAATAAATTCATGGGTAAGCTCCCTTTAAGAGCCTCCAGACATCATGGTTATTTGGTCCTTTATTCCTATCAGGTCTTATCCTTGCATGGATCAGCCGTCATTGTTGTACAAAGATTATTACTGATTTGTTCTTGGCTTTAGAGTGAAGGCAGAGCAAGGATAACATCAATATATGCCCAAAGGCGTCAACAACATGGCAAGCTCTGATATCCAAGTGAGCCGGTATGAGACCCCAACAGCTTCTGAACTGCACAGACTGATGTGGACAAAGAAAGGGAGCAACAACCATATGGACGAAGTTTACCCCGGGATCTATATTGGAGACATGTGAGAACTGATTCCCTGTTAGTATTTTACTTACCAGTGGTGTAACCAAGCATCTAGCTCAAAAGTAAAGATTTTGATATTTGGTTCATTGTTCAGGATAGAATGCCCGTCAGACTGAAAACTGAAACACATAAAAAACAGTTAATAAATTAATGATAGTTTTCCTTCTATTTAGTTTTTGTCATGCAATTGCATTTTTTGCATAAGATTTAGTTGCAAACACAGCCTTTACTTGTAGTGTTCTGGCAGAAAAGACAGAAGTGGTCAAAATGCAGCAAAAATCCTGAAATTGGAAGTCAAAGCCCAGTGAGCTGTGCCAAGGACTACACGCTTGGTCTCTCACTAAATGTAGCCAAAATGCTGCCACACCAATAAGTTATAAGCTGTAAAAGCCTTTTTAATGTTTTTTTGTGATAAAGTGTTGTCAACCAGTCAAAAGAGAAGCCTTTTATGCCAAAACTATCTGGCTGTGTTTTACTTGGATGAGTGCTTGTGATAAAAACTGTTTTCCATAACTTCATATCTGGCAGCTTTTAAATAGACCTTGTGATATTTGGATTATTACTCTGATGTGCATTGGATTCGTACACACAGTTTTCCCCTAATGTCAGTAAGGAATTCAGTCACATCCCAAAGGACCACATTTTACAAATAATTGTGTTTTACTCAAAAGAGCTGAAATCACAAAGCGTCCCATCATTAATCCTTCATAAGTCTACAGCTGTTCATTTTTTACAATGCCTAAACTAAAAAGTCTAAAAAGACACCTCAACATAAAACCCCTCAAAGTAGTTAAGACTGTTCAACATAGTAAATTCTCCACCATGTATGGGGATCAATTGCAGCGAGGCTGTTGATTTATTAGAATTTACACGCGTCAACAGATATTTTGTGATCATAGAACAAAGTTAAAAAACACTGACACATTTTAAGCTAAGGAACCCAGCAGTTACCTTGTTGGTCTGGCTGTCGATCACTGCTTTCTGGCTGACATGTGACTTTAACCATTTAGAGTCCTTTTCCTTCAGCTTTAAGTTTGGCTTTTAACTTAAAGATTCATAAAGAATCTTTAAGTTAAAA
>NW_015150465.1:1447197-1514032 GCF_000732505.1 Cyprinodon variegatus
TTTTTTTTCTTCTTCTTTTTTTTTACTTTATTTACCATTTATTGCCAAGAGACCACACATCTGTTTGTCATTTTGATTATTGAAAAGGTTACTTTGAAGACTGTGTGGTATTAAAAAGTGTGTTTTAAATTATTGTTTTACTCTGAAAAAAGATGGAGGAGGACCGTTATATATTCCAACTTTTAAGATTTTTTGGTTTTCTAGAGGTTTATGTATTTGAAACATTTATTTATAATAAGAAGCTGGACCTTGTTTTTTCCATTTAAGAAAACTGCAGAGAGAATATTTATCATATTTATGAAAAAAATAAGAAAACAATTTACTGATTTTTATATACCGGTATATATATTTATATTTTTTTCTTTGCTTAAGGTATGCAGCTAAAGACAAGAAGACACTCCAGGCTCACCACATCACTCATGTGCTAAATGCTGCTGATGGAAAATTCAATGTCAATACAGGACCCAGTTTTTACAGGGACACCACCATCACTTATTATGGAGTGGAAGCTTTTGACATGTCGTCCTTTGACTTGAGTCCCTTCTTTTACCCAGCGGCCAATTTTATTAAGAATGCTCTAAGTCTGCCAACAGGTGAGAAAGCTCTCACGGTGCTGTTTGCGTTTCTCATCACCATCAACACATTAAATTAAGGAAGACGAAGCAGATTGTTGAAACATTTGTCAGGCAGTTACTTTCACAGCAACCCCCACTTGTATTACTCATTAAAATGCAAATCAAACACTAAACATAATATCAAGCTAATATCTTCCCCCACGGTAATCTTCTCATGGGCTCAGACCTTTGTCGGGGAAATTAGTTTTAAATGGATTGCCCTGGTAATTTGTAAGCTAGACTTTTATTGGACATGGAAATTACACAATTATGTTTGTGGCTTCTGTCTGCATGGCCTGTTATGCAAAGTGAAGTCGGTATCTGACATGACAGTAATAAGATGAGGCCTCCTTCTTCACATGCCGGCTGATCGGGGGCTCCAGAGTGTGGCGGGCCTTGCAGTAATCCCCGGCAGAAATACACAGCAGCCAAGACAGTTCAATTACTCGCTCCTCTGCTCCCTAATCCTCAGGCCCGATAAGAAACCAGGGATTAACGTGTGCAGAAACATTCGTAGTAACATTGTTGTAAACTTTAAGTCTGGAGTTAGGAGTGCTCTCTTTTCTGTGATGCTCATGGTTTTTAATCCACAGAGGAATAACAAATTGGACATTTAGAGTAATGTCTGCAGCAATAATCCCTTGATTGCAAAGTTGTAAATACGGAAATAAAGGTTGAAGGGGATGCCAGAATTACAACATGATCTACTGGACGTGTTTTTGTTTTTAATGGTCTGCAGGCAAGGTTATTGTCCACTGCGCAATGGGGCTGAGCCGCTCCTCTTCCTTGGTTCTGGCATACCTGATGATACACAAGAACATGACTCTGGTGGACGCCATCAAAGCAGTCAGCGCCAACAGGAATGTTTCACCCAATGAGGGATTCTTGGAGCAGCTCCGAAGTCTGGACAAAAAGCTGCACTGCCATTAACCAGCTGCAGCATCAACAAGTTGCAGTAATTACGCTTAATTATATGATTGCCTCCTGCTAATATCTATGTTTAAATCTGTTATTATAATAAATATATTCTGTTAATTGTTTTTCCAGTTTTTTTCTTTCTTACATAACCTTTGTATTTATTTGTCGCAAATAAAAGCTTAAATGAAGTTTGAAAAACAATTACTGAAACTCAAGCCCTATAACTAAAAATGTGGCTTGTAGACCAGGAAAGACTTTTTCAATAGTCTATAACAAAACTAAAATGACTACAAATTAAAAGATTAGTCGTTAGATGGTTGACAGTGCCCATGGATGATGTTTCCTCTATGCTAGGACAGTATACTATCTACTGTAAATAATGTACACTAATATCACAAAAAAATAGCAACATGTTATTACCTAGAAGAAAGCTATAGCAGCCTAAGCATGTAGCCAACCAAAGCATGTTTGCAAAAATATTAAAAGCCTAAGTCAGTTTATTTTATACTTGTAGACTCTTTATCAGTTCTAATTTTAAAAAGTGGTCATTAAAGGGCATTTTTCTCTCATTTTTTGTTGCCATAAATCCTAAAATTATTGACAGTGCTTGCATCAATAATTCACAACAGGTATACAATTTCAGTAGCAGGTAAGTTCCTTTCAAAACATGTTATCTTAAAGACCAAAGATTTCTAGAGGCAGGACTTAATAAATTGCATAAAACATAAATGCAGTGATGACACATGGCTACTTCGTTGCATACCCTTCAAACCTGTCTTAAGCCGGGCATACACTGTAGGATTTTTTTGTCCTTTTCGGACCGACTTTCCAGTCGCGCAAGAATTTTTTGATCGGGCCGACTTTCAGCCTGATCGTGAGTCAAGTAGTGTACAGGGGGTAACGAGGGCCGATCAGTCTCTCTTTAAAATTCAGTCGCTCAGTGCACATGCACCAACAAGGATTCTTCTTCTTCTTGATCTCAGATGAAAACACAGAAGCATGGTGGGGGTGCGAGTGAAATGGAGTTCTTTCTGTAAAATTGACAGACCATAGTAGCCACGTTTGCTCAGTCATGTCTTTGTCTAAATACGTCGTCTGCCTTTTTTAGGGCTTTTTAAGGCACACAAAATCGCACAAATTGCCAACGCAGCGCATTTCACTCTAGTGAGATTCATATTTCTCTTCTACTCGACGAGTCCAACTAGCGCCATCTCACTGTGGAGCTGAGTCCGACGTGGTTTTTAGACGTGCAGTGTGAGCAGGTAGATCGCATCAGAGCATCGGGCAACACATGCATGGTGAGCCGTGAACTCACCCTGTACGACAAAACCCTGCAGTTTCGTCGTACATTGTGAGCTGTAGCTGCGTGCAACAATTGAAAAAAATCGCACAGAGTCTGCTAGACTTTAAAGAAACAAAAGAGTCTTACACAACAAAAGAGAATGTGAGCAGTGGGTCACAGCTGGTAAACATAAATTTGATGATACAAACATCAGATTACAGTACAACTTAAATCGCCGGTACACTGGCATGCAGCGATACTAACATAGCAGACAGAGTAATCCCAGTGATGAGTGCTTTGTCAGCTCTCCCTCTTATGTGACGTTCACACCAGACGTGCTATGAGCAGCAGAAGCAGCCAGCTTACGTGAAAGGTCTATGAATGATATACATCAAGGTGCATAAGAAGGTTATGCAGCACATCTGGAGGTATGTTGTCCTCAAAAAACGGAAGAAGACATGGCTGACAGACTGCTAAAGGGCACAAATTGCAGGGCAAACAGTCAAAAGAATGAAAGTGACTGATTACAGATAAGTAATCAAATTACAAAGTAATCAAATTTAGCTTCTTTCATTCCACCTCACGATTAAAGGTACAGTGTGTAATAATAAAAGAGATTTACAGGCAGAAATATAATATGATCCATATGTATGTTCTTTATTATCAATTAACTAAAGTCTCAATCTTTATGTTTGCCTCTCCTTAGAAATTGTTATATATAATTACATAGGAGCTGGTTCCCTTTGGTGGAGGCAGACATCTTTGCACCATGGCAATGCAGAGCTGACAAACTACTGACTATAGAGACAAACAATTTGACTGAGGCAGGTTAAGTTGCATTCAGACCGGACTCGGTTTATCAGTTATTACACCTGACCTTTGCTATTCATTTACCTTTTAGTCTTGCCAACTATGTGTTTGGCATATATTTTTTCCTAATTTTTATGTTGCTCCAAGGACCACATCCAGGTAGACCAGCCTCTGAAATCAAACTCACTCATTGCTTGCCTGAAACACCAGCTGTTGCCCAGTGGTGTCAAAAGTACACACATTTGTTACTTAAGTAGAAGTATAGATACTGCAGTTTAAAAACACTTGTAGTAAACAAAAAGTTGTAGTATCAGCTTGACCTCTTTAAGGCCAATTTATACTTCTGACGCATAGCCTCTGCAACCATCAAATCTTTCTCTGTGCACGACCACACGCCCCGCACAGAAGCTCGGCAACCGTCGTCATGCACCTCAAAACAATCCTGACTACACGTCGGACGGTCGCAAACCCACACAGACCTCAAGCGGAAGTGCGCAGACAAAAAGCAGCTGTGGTTGGTCCTTGGTATTGCTTTCTGCCTGTCTGTGGTCGTCCTTCTCGATTCAGTGCCTGCATTTTTAAAAACCGAGGAGTAATAACAACAATGGATAACCCCGATGAAAGGTTGATCGAGGAGGTTCGGAAGTACAACTACTTCTACGATGCCTCAGACATGTTGTTTTGAAAAATAAACAATCCCGCTAGCACCCCCGAAGAAGTTCTCATGACCATCCGGCAAAGTTCTCGAATAGGCCCCCCCTAGCGCTTTGGCAGGGACCGACGTTGCAGATAGCCTCGTGAGACCATCCTGATCTCGCGAGCTTTCAAGATTTCACTCGCTAATCAGTCTGGAGACTCTCNAACACTGCTCTGGAGGCTTTTCTCAGAGAAAAATATGTTTTTGCTCTTCTCCCGACTGGTTTCGGCAAGAGTAGCCTGGCTGTTAGTACGTCATATGCTTCGTTGATCTGATTGGTTTATTTGGCCCGTCTATCAGCAACATAGGCCAATCAGCTAACCAGTATTTTCGCCCCTTCCCAAAATTATTTCAACGGAAGGTTTCCAGATGGATATGCAGAGCAATTCCATCTGGCGGAGTCAGGTTACGTTGCAGAAGCATACCAGCAAAACTGGCTCGTAACCAGACGCAAGCGTCATTTTATGTATGCGGTTGCAGAAGTATATTACACCCTTTACTCAAGTAAAAGTGAAAAAGTATGTGCTCCAAAAACTACTTAAATTATAAAAGTATAAAGCAACCTTAAAAAAAAAAAAAAAAAAAAACAGCCAATGCCACTATTTTAATTGAAAGCACAATTTTTCGACTATTTCGAAAAATTCTTTGAGATAGGGCCAAGGATGAGGGAGGTCTTGTTGGTCTCCGTCTCCCGATACACTCTGGCCTGTGTCCGACCTTTCACACATTTCAACATCTTTTTCTGAATCCAACATTGTAGCATGACATAAACAATTTGTGTCTACAGTTTGAAGAGCTCCTGTTTGCTTCTGATGATTTCCTTTGGTGACAGCATAAATTTGACGAATAGCTAACCAATTAGTGTTTGCGTTATATGACTCATCCAATTACACTAGTTTTCATTAGATGTGGATGGCGCCAATGATCTGCATTGGATGGCGCTCATGACGTGAAATAAATATTTATAAATATTAAACCGAAGCCAAGAGTAACGAGTAACGTTAGTTTTAAAAATGGAAGGAATAGAAAGTACAGATACTTGTGTGAAAATGTAATGAGTAGAAGTCAGAAGTAGGAAAAAAAATAAGTAATGGAGTAAAGTATAGATACCTAAAAAGTGTACTTAAGTACACTAACAAAGTATTTGTACTTCGTTACTTGACACTTCTGCTGTTGCCATATTTCATTTGCCGGTTGCTGTAGTGTGCGTGGCACGCAGAAAATAACCCCGTTAGGAGGAGGGATTTATGATGCATTCTGTGGAAAAATAAAACTCTCAGTGATATAGATGCAGAAGGCTTAATGTCATCATGCGAATTTGTACTCGATTGTTGCGATAGAGTTATTTTAACTATTCTGCATGGGGAAACTCAAGATACATCGCATATATTCGATATATCCCCCACCCCAATCCCAAGTACATTGACAGGTATAAAAATTAGGAGATTTAAAAAAAAGTATCCTGAATTGACCACTATTATAATAAAGGAGGACGCAGAGAAAAGCGTTTTTGTTTTTAATCAAGATGGAAGACAGAGAACATAATGCCAACAAAGGATAAATTGGAGAATGCTCTTAACATGTTTGTTAGCGACTTTAAAAAAAAGCTATTTTACTTTAGCCCCAGAAGGACTGTTTCCTTTTCGGTGTACAGACATCGACCAACTGATGCCTTCTCCAATCCCGCTCTGCTGCTCAGTCTGTCCACTGATCCTCAGCAGTTGTCCTTTCGACTCCAGCAGTTAGCCTCTAGAGTCTAGCCTTGGCCTGCAACGGTCTCTTCCAACTCTGTCTCCCTGAAGGGCTCCCCCGATGTTACCCTGTCTTCCTCATGGTAAGCCACAGTCCCTCTTCCCCACCTTCAGCCCTCACTCCGCCAGTAAACGTATCCGATTTTCTGCCGTTCTGCATCAAACCTCAGCAGTTAGCCTCAATAGCTTGCCTAGGCTAGCTGTAGCTTCTCTCGGGCCTTAAGCACTGTCACTACCCGATCCGTCCTGGAAGCACGATCCGTTCTGCGCATGCTCAAATAGATATACATCCAGGTGTCCAAAAATAACGTAATTATGTTACTAAAACTACTTATTTCTATCCTTAACTCACTAAAGGATAGTAATACATATCTGTAAAAAATATTTTATGACTTTTGTGAGACAATGTTTATACTTTTTACATTTATATGATGATTAAACCATGTTTATCTGCATTTTAACTGTTTCTTTCTTTAGATTACACACTATATAGCATAAGGTTAAAACAAAATAGAAAACATAAAGCTCAAAAACACTATATTTATGTTTAAATCCAAAGCTAAAAAAGTTAGTGACCGGAAGTAGCGTAGGATCTCAATTCCGGTGCAGATCGGGCAGAGAGGAGAGATAAAACAGGATTTTAGGATTTTTAAGGCATCTTTTTTGTCAGGATATACATTATTAACCTTTAACACATCATATTTTAGTACGTTTACTATTTTTGAGTAAGGAAAACATCATCTAGGTATTTTAAACAAAAATAAAATCGAGGACCACCCAGATGTACATCTGGATGCACAGGCGCAAATGAGCTGATGGCGCATGCGCAGAATGGATCGTGCTTTCGGGACAGATCGGGTAGTGACAAGCACTGTCTTTCACCGCAGGCTTCTCAAATCTATAGCTGCGGTTCCTTAGCTCCACGCAACAAGCACCGGAGTTGGAACAGAATATAAATATCCTTTATTTTCCCACAATTGGATGTGGAAGCGGTAAGAAAAAATGTAAAAGCTACACTTCACAGCACGAACATCTTAGAAAGAAAAACAAAAAGTGTGGTTGTTAAGTTCAGAAATAAAATGAGAAATGTTCAGGTTATAAAATAAGAAAATAAGAAAAAAGGAGCAAAAGTCACAAAAACTATCAAACTTTTATCCTTAAAAAGGATATCTTCTTGTCTTTTAATCAAATATGAGGGCCAAAATGTTTTATATTTTCTGAAGGAGTTAGATATACACATCAGCTTTGTTTGTAAATTAAAACATGAAACCATGGAGTAAAAATGTGTTTCCTTTTAATTGTGGAGCATATTTCTTTATCCACTTTTTGAGATCTTAGTTTAAAAGGGCTAAATCTCTAAGGACAAAGGTGTCAAAACCTGAGGCCCAACTGGCTTGCTTTGAAGACTGAAGGGACTTTCCCTATCATGTTTGGAAACATGAGAACAGCAATAGCTATTCTTCTGTTAGGGTCAAAGGATCAGAACCAAATTCTACCCTGTGACCTATGAGACTGTCCAACTAACCTACAGAAGCAGACTCTACTGAAATTCTTTCAGAATTTAATTGTGAAGATATGTTTTTTTATATTTAACTTCTAAAAAATCTTTAAAAACAATTAAATAATGGACACATAAATGAGTGAATCTTTCACACACTTGAATTAACTAGCTACTAAAGTTGCATTAGGTTCAAACCTAATGCAACTTTAGTAGCTAGTTAATTTAGGGTCTCTTTGATATTGTTTGCTAAATGGTTCATATGACCAAGCATGCTTCATTTAGTTGGTAACATTCTGCCTGGATTTGCGATAAAGAAACCTGTTTTTGTTTTCTTGTTGTTTCAAATTTTCAACAAAGTTTAATTGAGTGAATAATGCAAAGGAAGAGGAGCTATTAAACATATTAAAAAAACTGCCACAACGCCTCCCAGCACAGAACCAAAAGCACATAAACTGGAGTGGTACTATGACAAAGAGAGAGTATATATACTTAGAGAAGTGATTAGTGGGATTGGAATCAGATGAGATTAACTAAATGAGTGGAAGCAGCTGAGAGAGGAGCAGGAAAGTGACACTCTCAGGAGACTTAAGGACTGAAAGCCTATGGCTGAACACAATAATCACAATATAAATAAACTCAGAAACCATGGATAATAGTAGACTTAATTCAAAAAAAGAAAACATGACTCATTCAAACCCTCGAAAGGATTTGCAGAAATTATTTTGCACATTAGCCCAAAGCAGGGCATAATTATATAAAAAAAAAATTAAATACTGATTATTTCAAAGCACAAAATCCACGGTTCGGTTCGGTTTACGGTTTCGTGGTCACAGTTTTCGGTTTGGTTCGGTATATGTTTATTGTTACACCGAAGAATACAAAAATTTATAAAAATTATAAAAATTAAAGAAATTTTTTTTTTTTTTATGAAATTAATGAAAAAAATTTTAAAAAATTAATGAATTGTAATTATTTTTAATGATCCGCAGAAACCATGGATCATTTCCGCATGTTTTGCTGCTTTGAATTTAATCATCTAGCGCATGCCCTCTACGATCTACAAGGAACTCAGAGCGGAGCGGATGGGAGCCACAGTGGAGGCTGTAGGCTTTGCTTTGTGCAGGCGGTCTGGAGCGCAGCGCTGATGGAGTATGTGGGATTTCGGGGTTAGCATGACATGTTGGTCATATTGCTGTTAGCATAAACAAAACGTGTTGCAAAATGCTTGCACACTGTTGCACTTTTATCCACAACTTTCTTTCTGCCGTCATCGTAGGTCACTCTAAATGCAAAGTGGTCCCATACAGCAGACCTATAAAGTGCTGCTGGCGCGTCTTCCAACGCCTGTTCTTTCCCACTCGCCATACCCACACAATTCTCCACAACAACTGATTTTTTTCCCTGCTACACCCGGCTACGCTGCTTCGCTTCTTCTTCTTCTTGTTTACTACTGGTGGTTGGCTTTGGTCGCAGTACCGCCACCTTCTGCTCTGTAGTGTAAATGAGAAAATGGAGCAGCGCATGAACCGAACGCAACACACGCAAATCGAACCAAGATAGTCGAACCGAACGGTTCGGACGGTTTTCATAAACCGTTCCATCCCTACAAAGCACATTTGTATTAAGTTATATCTACTCTGATACCCTTAAACAGAATCCAATCCCACTAGATGTCTTAACAAGTGATCTTTTTACCACAAGGACAGACTGCAGCATGTCGTCCGGTCTGCAGAGAAAGTGATTTGCCACAATTTTCCATCTCTCCAGGATCTGTACGCCTCCAGGACTCTGAGGCATGCAGGGAAGATTGTGACAAATTATTTCAGTCACTTCGCATCTTGTCTGCACCATCAACATCGAGTCAAATTTCTTGTAATTGAGGGGCGTGCTTCGGTAGAGCAGTGGTTAGCATGCATGATCCATGCAGAGAGGCTCTAGTCCTTTGCTGTCTCAAATATTAATATTGTCGTCTTTTGTCTCTCCCCCTTTCCTGTCACCCTACTTTCCAATAACGAGTCACTAGTGCTACAAAAACCTAAAAAAACAAAACAAAAACAAAAATCCCTAGTAAGTGCGAACCTATTCTGGTTTTAGTAAAGTCAATCCATCGGTTTATAATCTGATCAGTGTTTAAATCCAGTTGTATTCCTTAATGGCCTTTATAAGAGAAGATTAGGAAGCAACCATCATTATTAAGTCCAGGGAACACAGCTGACAGTTTGGGGAGAAAATAGTGGAGAATTTAAAAGCATGGTTAGTTTATCAAACATATATCGCATGATCTAAACACAAAGCACAATCCATCATCCATTAATGGGAAGAGTATGACTCCACTCTGAGGATTGAGATAAAAAGCTTTACTAAAGATTTAGGCAGGAGAGCCTTTGTTGTTCTGTACAAGCTACATAGATCCACTGTGCAGGAGGAAGATTTTTTGACAGGTCAACTATTATTTACCCCACAAATCTGGCATTTATCTTAAGTGTATGAGATCCTGGGCTCAATGATTCTAAAAAGGGGTTTTAAGCATGCAGATATTGTTTAGCAATGGTTAAGATGCCTTTTTCAAAGATAGTTTAGAAATTTATGTCCACAATTAGGATTGCTACTCCAAACTAAATGTTAAAATTACCACGGTGAAGATGCAGCATGGCTTCTGGGATGATTATGAGAGTAATAAATAGCCCAACTGCCTCAGTTTAGCCTCTGGTATGTTCAGCTGTCAGTTTCCAGCAGGTTAAATACACTCGTTACTGTCTCAGACTCAAAACAGGGTACACGATTGCAAGCTTTCCAAGGACAGGAGTTGTAGCTATTTTTTGTGTTTGTTTCTAGACCACAATTGGAAATTCATCTATGTGTTTGGCGAATATTAATAGGAATTCAAACAGAGGTAATCATATACCAACAGTGAGGTGAGAAATAGCTGGTATGAGCTCAGAGGAGGAGTCAGCGGATCAGACACCACCCACCTGCAGCCTGCTGGGCCTTCTGCTAAAGAACAGGCGTCCCACTGGAGCTGTCAACGAGGTCTGGCCCGACCTCTTCATCGGGAATGCGTAAGTGACATTCTCACTTTGGGGAATGTGCTGATCCGATTGTGAAGCTGTTTCTGCAAACAAATTGCATGTTTGACCAACTGATGGCACAAATATAGAAAAATATGTACATTTGAGTCACCAATGATGCATTTTTTCCAAACATATGCTGCCAGAGATGGCTGCAGGCGAGAAATAATCACAGTCCTTCCATCATCTCTGGTGCTATTTACAGGGCGACAGCTCGGGATAAGACACTGCTACAGAATCTGGGAATAACACATGTGGTGAATGCTGCAGATGGCCCTCAGCACATTGATACCGGTCCACATTTCTACAGAGACGCCAACATACAGTATCATGGAGTAGAAGCAGTAGACTGCAAAGGTTTTGACTTGAGCCCGTTCTTCTCAGAGACAGCTGATTTCATTTACGCAGCTCTGAGTCAGAAAGGTATGGTTCAGGCAAATTGCATTATGAAGGAGGTGCGAGGGTAACGCATGGAGCACAAATGTGATGTCTGCTTTATTTTGGGATCTCTAGCTAACTGATTTTTGTGTATAGATCATTTTAAGCCTTTTTTTCCACCATATCTGATATTTAAATCAATAAGAAAAGCAAGTTTATTAAAATGTTGCTGTTTAACTAAAAGTTCTCTAAAGGAGCAATAAGCAAATGTTTACCACTAGGTTGAGCTCTGTCTGTAGACCAAGACGGCTTTATCAAGCTAAAGAACATCACAAAATAGGTAAATTGGTTATATTAGTTGATAACTTTAATAATAATATGATCAATTTGACCGAAGAAATTCAGACTGACTACGCATTATGTAGCTTGTAATATAACCTACTACTCCCTTTATTGAATTGATACATACTATACTATGACTCTTTTTAGCCTATTTCTGACATCACACTATACTATGACCCATTTTAGCCTATTTCTGACATCATACTATAATGTGAATCTTTTAGCCTATTTCTGACGTTGTACTATACTGACTCGTTTTTAGCCTATTTCTGACGTCATACTATACTGTGACTCATTTTAGCCTATTTCTCATATCATACTATACTATGACTCTTTTTAGCCTATTACTAATGTCACACTACACTATGACTCATTTTAGCCCACTACAATAGGCTAAAATGAGTCATAGTATAATATGATGTCAGAAATAGGCTAAAATGAGTCATAGTATAGTATGACATCAGAAATAGGCTAAAAAGAGTCATAGTATTAGTATTAGTATACTCTGTACAGAGGCAGTACTGATGACATCAGCACATGCTGCGGACACGAGGTACGGAGGCAGTAATGATGACATCAGCACATGCTGCAGACACGAGGTACGGAGGAAGTGCTGATGACATCACCACATGCTGCAGACACGAGGTACAGAGGCAGTACTGATGACATCACCACATACTGCAGTACTGTATGTGACGTAATGCTGTATTCTTCCCGTGTATAGTCAGAGTAGCTGGTTTTCAAGAATCAATGTCCCAAATATAAAATTAGATTTTTTTAACACGCCAGGCTGCATAAAACAAAGAAAACTATCTTAGCTAGGCTCAGGCTACTCATTTTATATAACAGTAATGTTGGGTCCATTGCTGGTCAAACTATCCCACAATGGATATGGATGGCATTACATTGGAACCAAAATAGGAACGTCACCCTAACAAGGCGATTACACCAACAAAGGCAAACATTTGACTTCATGCTTCAAGCTAGCTCCAAGTCAAAATGGAGTTGGTTCTGCTCTTAAAGTGCGCTTCACTTTGGAAACGCGAGGCCAATGTTAATCATATTTATTAACCAGTGAGATAGTGTGTGGCTGCTTATAGTGCACATGATAATTCTATTCAATTTGAAATTTGTTGTCACTGTGTCAGCAAAAAGTGGTAGCGATGCAAATATGGTGGCCATTTTTATGGCAACAAAAATGCATAAAATACGCTAGTTCTTTATTTTTTGGTGTGAAATATCTGATTGATTTGCCCACCATAGTTAATTTTTTGGAAGGGCGAGAACAATATCCGGGAACTTTGTACATTCTCTTTATTGTTCTTGTGAATTGGAAAAGTGCTGTGGCTGAGTCTGATGACATTTCACGAGCGCATGAGAACGCACAAGTACACATATTGAGAAACTGGCATTGTTTTTGTTCTGTTCTTAATGAATAAATGTAGCACTCTTCAGGTGCTGCTATTGTACCAATGCATCTACCTTGTTGAATGGTTTATTCTGACATTTTGACATGAGAGACACCATGGACAAATAATGTGTTGTATGTGCTTGCCACTGAAATTATATCAAGCCAGCTATTTTTTCTTTTACCTTTAATAAGACGCCTTGCTTCGCTGTGAACAATCATCCTGTCACTCTGGGCAGACAGCAGCTTGAGGCTTTTGAGTTTGGGGTGCAAGAATATTTCCTGCTTCTTCAGGAGATGCAGTTGGAATTTTGTTAGAGTCAGAATTTTGAGGCATTTTTCATTAAATGATGACAGAGTCAAACTTGTCAGGTGATGGTGGCTGCAGGTGGCGTTTCAGACGGTCCAACCAGACAGTGGCTAGGTGAATAACCAAGGTTTGGGATTCCTCCAAAGCTTTGGTAGCCATTTTTAATGGCAACAGAAATCCAACAATGTAACCCAGGGTCTCGTTACTGGGGTTACTTCTCCTCGCTCCTCTAGAAGTGTGCGGGCATCCTCATACTAAACTCTGATGGAGTCCAAAATTGCATACAAAGAGTTCCAGCACGTCTCCACGGATACTTTGCATGTTTTATTCAGATGATTCTGGAGGGGTTTCTGCTTAAAGTAGGCGACAGGTGATTTGTTGAAGTCAATCATAGCAGATACTTCTTCACTAAAGACGCCATAATGTCCAGGGTTTTCCTAGCGTGGTATACAGTACTGTGTTTAAAACATGTGATGCACAGCTGAGTCACGTAACAGTTCGAAGGGCTGCAGCTTGTTGATGCCTCTGTCAGTGATATTGAATGAGTTTAGATGAGAACTCAGCAAGATGGTATTTAAGCAATGCTTGCATCATGGCAGTTTGGCTGTTTTATAATGTGCTGTCCAATTCAGAGCTAAGATGTAAGTACTTGCTCCATTGGTTTACACTGTTTACACAGCTACGACCATTTCTAATTTAAAGCAACATATATATATATATATATATATATATATATATATATATATATATATATATATATATATATATATATATATATATATATATAGGAAGATAGAGAAAAAGAACAACCAATGCATATATAATAACATCAGTGAAAAATACACAATATTATTCAATACAGGATATATTTAGATGCTGCCAAGGTTACTTGGCAGCAAACATCTGTAAACATCTGAATCCACAAACCTGTCTGAATATGTGTGAGTGCAGTTGTTTAAGCAAGGTTTCTCTATGAAAATTATCAACAGAAGTAGTGAAGAGCCTACAAAGAGTCTCTAAACATAAGCCAGAAACTGTGTGATGTGTTTTTGCTCAACCACCTGCAGATGTAGCTTCTGAGAGTTTTGCCCATATTTCTTTGCAAAAAAGCTTTAGTTTAGTGAGAACTAATATGAAGCTGTAGGATTTTTTTGTTTTTTCTTGTCATCAATTACTGAAACAACTTTGGCTGGGCTATAATACTTTATAAATATATGATTTTAACAACTGCTTTGTAGCTTAAACTGTTTTTTATAGGATTGATGTTCTACTGGAAGGTAAATCCAGCATCAGTGTTGAGTCTCATGCAATCTAAAGCACATTTTTTATCTCGTTTTCTGATCAACTTTGCACCATATACCATTATATGGTAATTTTGTGTTTTGTATGTTTTTTTTGTTTCATTGTGAAAAAATTGAAAAAAAGGTATTATTACTCACATTCCATACTCATACTTAACATATATAGAAAAACTATTTGTAGCTGTTATTTCTTTGTGCAGGTAAGGTGCTCGTCCACTGTGCAAGGGGAATCAGCCGCTCAGCAGCCCTTGTTTTGGCTTTCCTCATGATCAAAGCGGGTCTTACCCTGGTGGAAGCTGTGAAAGTTGTCTCCAGGAGCAGAAACATCCTCCCAAATATCGGATTTCTGAACCAGCTCCGTCAGCTGGACTCAATTTTAGCTTTGGAAAGAAAAAAAGACCTAACAAATGCAGATGGAGAAAGGTGTGGATGAAGGATAATCCCTTTTTTTCATAAATCCCCAGTATTTAAGGTCAAAATGGAATAGTTTCAGTCTAGATTTTCTGTCAACTTTTAATGTAACACAGTGTTTTTCATTACCTTTTTAAAAACCGTAATTACAAATGTGTCTAATTCATTATCAGAACTCTTACAGCTTTACATCATAGCTATCAGATATATTGCTGATATATTGTTAATATATATTGATATATTAACAAAAAAATTAAATATCCTTACACTTTTTTTTGTCCACCACCTTTGTAAAATATTAATCCAATCAAAACCCTAAAGTTGAAAAGGTACACACAAAAAAAATAAAAATTGGTGTACTGTGTTTTGGACTCTCTTTCTCTAAACCTTACATATGGTAATGTATTTTATTGGGATTGTAGATTTTGTTCAACACAAAGGGCCGGATCTATCAAAGGTTTGCGTGTATAAAAACGTGAGCTATTTCACTGCGCACGCTAAAAAATGTACAAACTGTTCTATCAACAGCGTGCTAAAAGGATTTGGTCTTTAAAACGTGCTAAATAGCGCCTCTTATCCATTTAGTACTTTTTCTGCAATGAATATGCAATATGGGGCGTTTACACGCAAAAGTGCGTCTTGTGTGAGAAGAACATGTAAATATATTAATTTAGCACTCGCAAAGTGATTTATTAAACCTAAAAACAATTTTGCTAACGGTATCTGACTCTATATTTAACACGTTTCAAAAGAAGGTGCAAATGGTCTGTATGCGTAATTGCGCACACATGGCAGCGGTTATTGTCGCAAGAAGGAGACATCGAAATGAAGCAAGGAGACGCAGAGAACGCATTTTTTCACTCCGTGTGAATATTTTTGGAATGAACGAGGAAATGATCATCAAAACATGTCGTTTATCCAGCATTGCCATTTTGGAGCTGTTGGGGGAACTCCGAATGGATTTGGAGCCAGCCACAAGGAGGACCCACGCAATACCAGATATCACAAAACTCCTTGCAGCATTGCACTTTTTTGCATCTGGGTCATTCCAGCGTACGGTTGCAGCGAGAGCTGGGATCTCCCAATCTCGTTTCTTCAGAAGTGCTGTCCGACGGGGTCGAGGTTCTCCCCCTGCGCCTGTGGAGCAACATGCCAATGCTGCGGGGATGCGTACGCGCAGTAATCTCATCCACAGTCACTTCTTGTGAGCCATTTGGTATGTGCATTTTTCTACAGGCCAATACAAAAAAAACTTCTTTTTTTTTGTTGTTTTTTTTTTACTGCAGTGAAGTAGAAATTCAGCCACATACCACCTTAGGGAATAAAGGTTGCCAAAGTTTTTTCTTTATATATCACTGTAAGATTAAAATTTCTTAATGCACTAGTTTGTAGAAACTACAAACTACTTTGCCGCCAATCACAAAACGCGCAAAACCATCATTTAAATAGGGCGTCTCCAACAGTTTTGCACCTGCCACCAGTTACGCAATCGCTCTTGTTAAATCACCCGCAAACCATGGTCCAGCCCCTCGCGCAAAATTCCAGTTTGCGAGCGCAAATTACTGCACGCAAAATTGGATCTTGATAAATCCGGCCCAAAGTGGTGTGTAACTGTAAAATAAAATAAAAATACACATGGTTAAAGACATCTGCAAATAAATTCTAGAATTTCACTGCATACTGTAAGCTTGCTCCATGTTGGGGTATCTCTGCTAGCTTGATTATCAAGTTACTTTCTAAAAAATACTATAGATCCTATATTTGTGGATTAGAATTTCTTTTTTTTTCCTTTTTTTTTGGCTCTTGCTTTTGATGCTGTACAACTGAAGAGCTTTTTGCCAGTATTATGTTATCTTTTTAGACATTTGCTAACCATGTAAAGTTTCCTTTTTATACCTGGGAGCAGCTCATTAACATATCTAAAGCTGAAATACTTCAGCTACTTCGCAAGTACCAGCTGAGTTGAAAAGGAGGCACAGAGGAAACAAAGCAGGTTAAAGGAGAAGAGAGAAGCAGGAAATTCAAGTCATCTCTTTGATGAGTCAGTATGCTCAGTGCTTTCTGACACTAGGAAAAAAGAGAGATTTAAAGAAGGCTGGAAAACAGACCCCTATAAAAGATCCTTACTGCCTACATTTATCAATATCTGCAACAATTATTTAAAATTATTTAACAATTATTTACAACAGAGCGCCACAGGAGGTCATTCCTGCCTGTGGATATCAAACTGTATAATTCATCTCCCTGACAGTCATTTAATTAAATTACTTATTTATTTATTTATTTACTTCACTATGTGCAATAACAAGGTCATGTGCAATAATAGTAATTTGGTACTGAGCAGCATTGTAAATTGTAAAAAATGTTGATTGTATATACTGTAATCCTAATCTTATTTTATTCTTATATCTTATTTTTTCTTACAATCTTGTTTTTCTCTCTTCTGTGAAATGGTTGCACTGCAAGAAATAAAAATAATTTACTGCAAGATTATTCAGATTATTTGAGAAAAGAGCTGATGAGTTACTACATTTAATTTCCCCTTAGGATTAATAAAGTATTTCCGAATTGATTGAATGGATTTATTTTGAGGCCTTTTATCCCCTAAATGAGCCAATCAACCAGCTGCCTTCAGAAAGTACACTATTAGTGAACGGTGTATGATTATCCCCTCTGTAACAACATAACCTCTTCACTAAACGCCATAAATGTTTGTTAGAAAACATTAATGATCAAACAGCATCAAGCAGACCAGGAGCTGCTGCAGACAGATCAGAGAG
Source organism: Cyprinodon variegatus (assembly GCF_000732505.1). NCBI lineage: Eukaryota > Metazoa > Chordata > Actinopteri > Cyprinodontiformes > Cyprinodontidae > Cyprinodon > Cyprinodon variegatus. The sequence continues at coordinate 1,464,769 of NW_015150465.1, forward strand.
AATGAATCTGAAAAGAGAAAGACTTTAGCACAACTGCAAACCTACCAAGGCAATGTTAGCTGCCTAAGTTTGACAGGCTGGAAATGGGGGACATATTGCCAGAGAAACAGCCAAAGGTCTATGGTAACTCTAGAAAAAGCAGTGAGATCCACTGTTCAGGTTTGAAAATCTAATTACAAATACATTTAATGTTCTACACATGTCTAACCTTTACTGAAGAAGTACAAGAAGAAAGCTATTGTAAAAATGGTTTTGTCATTGTCACGTTGATTTACTAATTACCTGCAAAGTTTGGCGACAAAAAAGGACGAAGAAAAAAGATCTTTCATTTGTCTGAGAAAATTTTCCCATGATGGATCTCAAATCTACACGTCTCTCCTTTAGGAATGGTTTCTAAAATACACCACCGTCAGTTTAAGCTGCCACGACCCCTCCTGCATTGAAACAACACAGAAACAGCTAATGCCTATAAATAAACAATGCTCCACTTCAGTATTCAATTCAGTCCAGTGAAGTACGGTTAAAGCTGTAAAATATCTAAAAAGGCTTGATGCAAGATGACAAAAAAAATATGCCATCCTTGTTCTGAGAGAGTATACAGATTCAGGTCAGACTTTGAAAAGAGAGATGAAAAGCTGAAGCCATCTTAATAAGAGATGCTCTTCGGAGCTCGCTGGGAGAAAGATGCTGTCAAAATAAAAGGAATTGGATATCACAGGTTTAATGATTTCACTGTCAGAATGAATGACGGTGGAATATGAAGATATGAGGAGGGAAAATAAAGGGGGCTTGATGGTGTGAAAACTCAGTCTGACATGTTAGCAGCTTCATCCCGCCATCCTGCAACGCAGCTATCGCCACGCACCCACTTTCAGGGGCTCCCATTTAGATCTCTGAGCTGACCGTGCATATCATATAATGGGAAATCAAAAGCATGTGCCATCCCAGTGAAAAACCTCATCTGTTGAACTGCTTGACACTTTTCAGTTCCAGCCTTAGAGGCTGTGGGAGATGCAGACCATCCTTAACGGATGTTGTAAGACTGCACTTACATGCTTTCTCCCAGCATCTTAAGACATGGAGAAAGGCTAAAGGATACTGACACGATTTCAAGGAGCAAAGGCTCAGATGGCCCTGTTCACTCCACTGCATGTGGGTATCCTCTGGCAAGCTCCGAGTTTGGATAAACACAGCTTGCTGCCAGCAGCTGAGATTAAAGTCCTGTGTTTAGATGTGGATGGCAGGGACTGGCTGGGTGGAAGCTTTCCCCCACAGGCAGGGAAGACATGGCAGCTAAGGTCAGGGGGCCCTGCCACATCACAGCCCTAAAAATATCCCCTGCATTTGATGCTCCGTCACAGAGAAGGTTACACAATCTGCACCCAGAACTATCCCTTCACATGTTCTGCTTCAAGCAAGCTGGCAGAGGGATGAAAACAAAGGTCCTCCATGTCTCGGTGAGTGGAGCTTGAGATGCACATTGAAGATAAAAAACAAAAAAAGGTTGCTTTTTTTTACGACTTCGGGCAGAGAAACCATGTGTGGAAGGGAGCCACTATGAGAAATGGCTTCATATAAGTCAAAGAGCGGATCAAAGATAAATGTTACAAAAGCAGCAGAAGAGTCCAGCGCAGCGGAAGATTATGTCACACCTGGGGGCTACGAGCTGGAGAAAATCCTCAACCGTGGGAGCGTGGCTTACACTCATGTCAACAAGGTCTGGCCTAACGTCTACATCGGAGATGAGTGAGTAAAAAAAAAAGTCCCAGAAAGTCTAAAAATAGAAATAGCTGTGAAAAATTGTTTGCCCCTATAGATTTCTTTTGCTCTTGCTTTTATTTCCTCACACTTAAATATTTCAGGTCATTAAAGAAATTCAAATATCAAGTAAAGATAAAATGCCTATATATAGAACAGTGTTTTCAAATGCCTTGAAAAGAAATAATTGAAATAAAGTCTTATCCTTCCTGAGCTGCTCAGAGGAGATCATCAAATGACGTTCTCCTTCAGGATTTCCTACTTGAGAGCAGAATTCATGGTTAAGTTAATAACAGCAACATGTCCAGGTCTTAAAGCAGCTATGCAGGGCCAGATCATCACACTATTACTACAACGTCTCATTGTCAGAATGGTATTCTTTTTTAAAGTTTCAACCTTGCCTACACAGAAAAAACGGATAAAAAAAATAATAGATAATTTACTAAAAAATAAGTTTATCTGCCCCAAAGCAATGTGGTCATTTGCACTGTTAATCTCCTCTGGCTATTTCCAAATATTGCAATTGGTAAGGACAGTTAAGCCAAAGTGGAAGTGCATTAACATTCACTATGATAAGTGTTGTGGAAATAGTGCAGACAGTAAGAGAGGAGGTAGGAAGAGGAATTAGGAAGTTTCCATAGATACCTCCCAACGTTCCTATCTGCAGAGTAGGAGATATACGGTTTTTCACAATCCCTTGTGTGACAGGACGTATAGAAACAGCCCACCTCACCAAGTTTAACAAAAATACCTTATTCCCTGATGTGTACACATGAAAATTTAATCTCCTTCATGTGTTTTAGCTTTTAAAATGGAGATCCAACTTTTGTTTTTGTAGTTCTTTTTTGGAAGGCTTTAATCCTGGTTTTGACTTGCATTGTCCGTGTGCGCTTGCATCCAGAAATACATCTGTAAAGGTAAATGCTCCTTTCCTACCCAGGATAGTGGTTTGACTCTTGAAAGGTGTGGAAAGGAGCTAAGAACAGGAGGTGGAGCTACAATTTGCCCAATTCAGGAGTCTCAGGTTAGATAAATGCGTATTTAAACATGCAGCCTCCCATATAAAATAAATATGCACTGAGCTAATACTTTCAGTCAAAAGGTATGCATTGCTAATTTAATTTGGTAAATAAGATGATCTGATAATAAAATTTGCATTTTTCCCTAAAAGAAAAGAAAAATGCTGCACCTGAAATAAGATGATGGGGTTTTGTCATATTTTAAACAGAAATAATTTTATTCCATTGCCAAACTGTTCTACCTGCTTAAATCAAGGAAATAGACTCTTATTTCAAGAAAAATTGACAAGGTGATATTTATTATTTTTTGTTACAGTGTAATTAGTCCTCAGAAAACCACAGTAGTGTTTATTTTTTTTCTTGGATCTCTGCCCTTAAGCCATTTTTGTCCACTCTCTTTCTTGGTGTTGAAATATGAGTTTAAATGAGGCAGTGCTTTATATATTGTTCTGGGCACTCTTGTGAGCTGCTTGATGAATTCTCCATGTGCTCTTGGACAAATATGGCGTCACCTTTGAAGGTTCAGTAATGTTCTTAGTTTTCACTGCTGTGGTTCCCTGAATTCCAAAAACCCTAAAATCTTTCTTTACTTATAAATCAGACTTTGTTTCTCATCTGTTCTTAAATTTCTACAGACCATGAGGGTATTGTTCGGCCTATTTCATCATGACAGAGAAATATTATTTCATATTTTACAGGTCAGGTATAAATCAGTGCTTGCTGTGGCTCATGGATCAGAACCAAATAGATGTCTTTAACCTGATGATTAAATCACCATTCAACAAAAGAGGGCAAATGTTATATTATAAAAAAAAAAACAAAGGAAATATTTAAGGGGTAAACACTTTTTCACAGCACTAAAAGGTATTAAGAGCATGTTTTATTAACTTCCTGTAGACAGACTGCGAAGGACAAGTTTACCCTGAAGGGGCTGGGTATTACTCACATTTTGAATGCTGCAGAGGGAACGTGGAACAACGTGGACACTGGAGCGGATTACTACAGGGACATGGACGTTGTTTATTATGGCGTGGTGGCAGAAGACATCCCAACTTTTGACCTCAGCCAGTATTTCTTCTCTGCTGCAAAGTTCATTAAGGAGACTCTAGAAAATCCTCAGAGTAAGACTATTTCACCAGTTCTATTAAAGGTATAGCGGAGGATACTCTTTTTTCCGGGTGGATCATCAAAATAAGTGATCCTCCTTATTGTCAATAATCCTGGTGATATCTTTACATAAGGCCGTCCTACGGCCACTTACCGGTGCTGAGTTTGACATAGTGGAAAATTTGCAAATCCTCTTTTGGAAAGCTTGTATGGGCAATGCAAACAGCAACTTAAAAAACAGAGCGTGCACGAGGAGAAATGGGCTCCTGCATGCTCTCACATGCATTTAACAGGCATTCCCTCTTGGCTAGTGCATGTGCATTTTTGTTTTAAATTGGAGAGGGCTGGTCTTTTGAAAAATCCTCCACTATACCTTTATAATATGCCTCCTTTTATCATAACATCAGTATTTTGCTCAACCTTTTGAACTTTTTTAGTGTATTACACAACCACATGCTTTAATGAATTTTATTGATTGTGATAGACCAAAACAAATTGTACCTCCTCTCTTTACATTTATAAGGTGCTCCAACTTGTTTATAACGAGAAACCTAATCAGCCAAAATGAAACGTGAATGTTCAAGAGGCATTATTGCTTTTAAATAAGATTGTATATGTGAAGAAATAAATGAAAATACTAGGAACAGCTCCCATCTTTAAAAAAAAATAATAATTTTCTGCTACTTTACTATTTTAATCGCTCTGTTTGTCTCCAGATAAACTGCTGGTGCATTGTGTGATGGGAAGAAGCAGATCTGCCACTCTCTTTCTCGCCTACCTGATGATCTATGAGAACATGACAGTTGTGGACGCCATCGAGCATGTAAAAAGACAGAGACGGATCATCCCTAACTGGGGCTTCCTGAAGCAGCTGAGGGAGCTGGATCAACAGCTCCTGGAGGGAAGAGGAGACTGATTCTGCTCAAGTCTAAAAAAAAAAATCTACTTCAAAAGTTAAAAGCAGAAATCTGAAACAAGCTAGAGACATATTCTTACATAAACTTTTTAAAGTAGGTTTTTCATGTCCTTGAATATAACTAAGTTTCTAAAAACCAAATCCTTGTACTGGAATTAAATATTCACCATATGTGGCTATGAATTTATTTTCACTGTTCTGGTCCAGATAAGTTTATTTTCTCCAAATAAGTGGGATCTAAGCTATGCTTCTGATTAAAGGAGAACAATCAAGTACATGGTCAATCATAATTTATTCTTATGCTAAAATTTACAGCATTTTAAGTGACTGACAAAAGGAAAAAAAGTCATAAATACAAGAATGTCATTCTGTTCAATTTGTGTGCACATAGCCAGATATTTCCACCCCTGTTCTTACCAGCAACTCTGTACAAGTACAAAGGCTACAAAAGAGCAATATTAACAAAAACACAAGTACAAGTTGCGTTTTACATGCGATCCATTAGCTTAGTTTGGTCTATTCACAGGCTCTATTCTTCTACAATTCGGTAAAATATAAATCCAATGCTTTATAAAGATAGAAAACAAATCTACACATGGAATGAAAACGTAGCTTTAAAGGCATTATGTAAAATATCGACTTTGGACTAGATTTATATCTGTATTGTTATTTCATCCTTATAATCATTTAGTTCTTTTAAAATTCTGCCACACTTCGGGACACTTTGAAATGTTTTTGTTTTTCTTTTTAAGGGTACAAACACGGAGATATGCTTTATTTTTTGACAGAAATCAGTCTGTTTTATTAAACAGAAAGCTGCCTGGAGGAGATCTGTTACAAAAAGGCTTCAGAATTATACATACATCGCAATAAAACCTCTCAAACCAAACAGAAAAACAAGACTAAGTTTACATTTTTTTTACATTATTAGATTTAATAAAATATAGTTTCATCTTTCTCCCCGTGAAGGGAAACCTAATAAAGGCCATATATTTTTTTAAATGGCTTGCTATTAAGCACAACACTTGTACAGTACTACTCAATGCACTGTCACTAACAGAGACCGAAGCATGCTTTTTATCACTTTACAAAATAAGTACAATAATTTAAATATACAAAGGCATGAGTATAGTACAAACTAATTGTCAGCACTGTTAGACAGGTACACTGAACAGCCACTATTTCCACTCGCAGCAGGCGCATTAAATGGCTTCATTTGAGGCTGCTACACTGATGAAACTTCTACAACTGAGCTCCCAACCCGCCTGGTCTAAAGACACATCAGACACGCTAACACTAATTAAATAGATTTTCATCTTAATGATGTAAGGCTTCCCATCTGGAGGAACAAAAAATACTTTTTAAACGTTAGCTTTAAAAGTTACCTCACGGATGAAAGTTTTTGCATTCTTTACAAGTGCTGCTGCTGGTTTATTTTTATTTTATTTTTTTTTAAGTAACAAACATAAAAAAAGGGACACCAAAAACAAAAACAAAAAGCAAGGCCTGATCAGTGCATTTTTTTTTAAAAACAGCCAAATGCACGGGAGGAGGAGAAGCAGCTCTGTCCTGTGGAGAGTTACCGCCTGATTAAGGGAGGACCTTTCAGGGACTGCTTGGACATGCCCGTGTTCATGTAACTATGGTGACCAGCTGGAGGGTACACCATGTTGCCATGTGGCGGAGCCTGCATGGACTGCTGGGGGTATGGCTGCGTTCCCATCATGCCCATCTGCATAGAGTACTGGGGTGACTGGTTCATATAGGCGTGGTTGCCATGGTAGCTGCTGTTCATCATGGGCTGGCTCATGCTGTAGCCGTTCATGGCGTTGAGGGAGGGCATGTTCATTGAGTTGACATTGTAACCCGGCGCGGGCATGATGTTCATGCTCATGTTCATACGCGGCATGGCCGCCAGCGTCCTGGGCGGCGCCTGCATGGCAACGGCCTGCGGCGTACGGGTATACATCTGATGCTGGTGGTTGTGGGAGAGCGGCGCCGACTTGGAGCGGGCCGAGATGTGGTTCTTTGACGTCATCTGGTGCACGCGCTGTGAACGGGAGATACCCATGTTGGGCTGCAGCATCATGGAGGATGGGGAGCTCAGGTTTGGGGGAGGAGTCATGGTGGCCTGCACCTGTGGGTTGGGGACTCTGTGAGGGGTCTGGGGTAAGGAGACCAAGCTGGAGTGCTGTGATGATAGCGACGGATTGTTTGCATACGAGGTGATGGGGTGTGAGGCTGCGTGGTTGAAGGGGAGGGAATGAGGGTGGTCGATGAAGGTGTTGGTGAACTGCTGCAGCTTGGCCAGGCTGAGGCCAGAGGACTGGGAATAATGTCCGCCGCCATACTCCCCCTGAGGGTTGATTCTCTCATAGAGGGCGAAGTTGGGGTTGCCAGACTCGGGGATGTCTGCCAGCTGCATGGTGGTGGTGAAGTTAGGGGGGATGGAGCACGGGGCCATGGGCGGCTGCTGCTGCTGCTGCTGGCTGTGCAGGCCGTGCTGAGCGTGCTGATTGTGCTGGCTGATCTGATTGTGTTGCAGGCGGTGATTGTGATGGTGGCTGTGCTGGTTGTGTTGACTGAGCTGATTGTGAGGGGCGTGCTGATTGTGTTGGCTGTGTTGATTGTGTGGCGGGCCGTGCCTGCTGTGAGAGCTGTGTTGACTGTGTTGGCTGCGCTGGGTGTGTTGGCTGTGCTGGGAGTGCTGGGAGTTGCTGGGAGGCCTCTCTACCACCACGCAGCCCTGCGGCGACTTGACACCGCAGTGCGGCGGCGAGCTCAGGCTGTTCTGCTGAATCATTCCGCAGCCGTTGGGGTTAACGGCGGCCATTTGCTGGCTCACGGCGCAGCTGCTCTGGGGCAGGCCGCTGGGGGGGATAGTGCCATACGAGCAGCTGTTCTGGGTGGGGCCGGCACCACAAATGCTTCCCCCCATGGTGGAGTCGTAGCTGCTGGGATTTTCGTAGTTCTCCGTGGTGCTTTCGATGCTACCGAGGTCACTGAATCCGCTGTCCACGACCTGCTGGGAGTGATCTGACACAGACGGTACGTCCATCATTGGGCTGGTCTCCATGTTGTGGAGTGAGGGCACCGATATGGCGCTGTGGTCAGGGCTTATTTGAGTATAGCCGCTTTCCAGGATCGAGACGGCTGGACTGTTGACGGAGCGTACTGACTGGCTGGGATGGGACTGAGCCGAGGACAGGGGGCTGCTGTGGTCTGACTGAGGGCAGTCGTCCAGGGAAGTGAGTTGAGGGCTCTTGGCCACATGGGCGTACGTCTGCAGATTCCTGCAGGGCTCCTGGCTCTCAGCGCAGTCCTGGAACACCGTCTCTCCCTCGCTTTCCTGCGTCAGAGACTGAACAGCTTGGACGGTCTCTGAGTCAAACTCTGTGCAGACAGGGGGATCCTCTCTCAGCACGGGGCTCAGCGTGGACCTTCCTGCGGGTGGGAGGGGTGGATGGTTTGAAGCAGGACTGGGCATGCCTTCTTCCTCAGACTCCGAGTCTGCTGGATTATCAGAGTCTGGAGGTGCTATGGAAGCAACTGCTGCTGCTTCAGGAGGCCGTGTTTCTACGGCCGTCTCTGTTATTGCATCCTGCAGCTTTTCCGTGGCACCAACCGGTACTTCTTCAACGCATGACTCTTTAGAAACCTGCTGACTCAGTTCACAGCTATCATCTTCTTTTGGATCTAAAAAAGTCTGGGGGACATTAGGTGTGTCTTTCGAACTCTGCTCTGACTCTTCCGCGCCACTCTGCACCGCCTTCTTGCTGCGAATTTTATCTTCATCATCAGCATCCTCATCCTCTATCCAAGCTCTCTGCTCCTCTCCATACTTTTCCTCAGTATTGTTCTCTGCTGATGCAGCCTTCTCAGAACCGTCCTCCATAGCTTTGCCAGGAGAGCCCGGCTGACGCCCACTCTCCAGCTTCTCATCTCCTGCCGGTTCCGGTGAGTCAGTCCTTTCCAAAGGCTGTGGGGAGGGAGCCTCAACAGAAATAGCAGGTGAACACACTGGCGAAGCCATAGGTGATCCTTCAGGCGAGCTGGAAGTCTGGGAGCCATGATCAGCAGGACTCGGGGGCTCCGAGTGGAGCCCTTCTGGCAGTAAAGCTGGACTGTCCAGAGATCGTCCTGCTTTTGTTTCCTCATCTCCGCTGAACGGCTCCTGGTCCAGTGTGTGCTTTGTTTCCTCGGTGCGAATGTGGTGCTGCTCTGCCTCCATAGGGGTTTCAGGCGGCGTGTAGAGGTTCAGCTTATAGCCCATCTTGCGTTCTTTTTTGTGCCTCCATTTAGGAGGACCACGTTTAACCCCCTTGGGCCAGCCTTTCTTCCGTTTAACTGGACGAGGTCTGCAGGGTCTCTTTGAGACAAGTTCAGCTCCTGGAAATTAAAATAAAAATATCTTTATTCTTCTGAACTCCAGGTAGAATAACATATTTACTGTACAGATGGAGAAAACAATATTGGCAAGTTGTGTATGAGGTATTAGAGTGACTTTGTAGTATTTTAGCCTCATTCTATAGAGAGCTGAAAAGAGGTAACCTTTGACCCGATTATATTTTAAAGGGAGGAAATAATACCTTGTTTAGGAATAAGCGTTTTTAACAAAATCATCAGTGGTATGGACAAAATTTTGATTTCAGAAGTGGGGAGGATGCAAGTATTTTTTATTGTAACCATTATATATATAACATCAGTGTGTTTTCTAGTAGTTCTTCTGTGATTTCTCCACTTTCTCTCTTTGCTTCTTCCATTTTCTCCTGCATCTCTGTTATCCCTCTCCTGACAAAATATATGAATGCATGTCATGAACTATTGGACAAATTGGGGCGCAACAATCCATGTAGATTAAAAACACATAGTTTTACAATTATTATAGGCTTGGAGATATAAAATCACATTTGTGAATTGTATTTTAATAATTATATTTAACAATAATACATTTTATTAGCACTTTTAATACAATTATTATACTCTGCAAGGTTATTGAAAGCTTTAAAATGAGGTGGATGATCTTGAAGTCAATATGCTGCTTTATGGAGCCAGTGAGGATGTTTTAGGAGGGGTGTTACACTCTTTGAATGTAACTTAAACTTTGACTTTTAAAGAAGTCTCATATGTCTTTCTTTCCTTTTTCAGACATCCTGACTACAAGTCTAAAAACCAAACACTCGCACATACATGAGACCAATTCAAAGATTTGTGTAAATTAATACACCTGATATAACAAGCCATCTAGATAACATGACCCAAGAGAGGAACAAATGCCTAATTTAAAGCAGCAGACTCCCTCTCCATCTGTCGTCATTTGCAGAGCCACGTTTTTCCACAGGACCGTAACTCCTGGACTGTTTGTTATCTCAAAAATCCAAAATGTACCAGAAAGCTGAGAAAAAAGGTTTGCGACCCTACAATTGTAATTTTGCAGAGTTAGGACCATGTCACCATGATGTTTGTAAAGTGTGTTTCTCAGGAGTGACGGCGGTGACAGCCAATCACACAAGAAAAGACGACGGGCCAATCAGTAGTTCTTGGGCGGTCTAAACTCATGCTAAAGAAGGCCGACTTGGTTTCCAAAGAAATATCTCAGAACTCGCAGTCATTTTCACAATGCTAACAAATTTCTCTACAATTGTAAAGAACAGTTTTCAAAAATATGGAAATACCTTCATTCCAGCTCTCAAGATTGTCTCTGTGTGCATTTTTTTCAAGCTTTGGACGACCTCTCCGCCGTTTTATTGGTAAAGCTGACATCTTGTACGTTTGCGTCTCATCATCATAGTCGTCCTCTTCCTCCAGCTCTCTCATCCTGGAGGTGTGCTCCAGTCGTGGCATTGGCCGCTCATCTTCTGAGTTGTCGAATGGTTCGTTTAGAACCTCTGTTGTCTCAGAGATTGTTTCTGTAGTAACGCTGCTGTTGATCCGCTTCCTTTTACGCCCTCGCTTCTTGAGAACGGATGTGCTCTGGAAGAAAAAAAATCCCCATAAAAAAACATATCAAAGTTGAGTAAAATAAATAGTTTTAATTGGACTGAAAAACTACGGAACTTGGTGATTAACTTTAGTTACAATTTGCCTGGAACCTACCTGAGCTTCTAGGCTAAAAATTTTAACTCCACCTAACAACTTCCAACTAACCCCTACTTGTCCTTATGCAATGAATTTGAGTGCTGGATCACAAACAAAAAATAAAAGTTAAAAACTAGCTGATGCTTTATCAGTTCTTTTTGATTCCTACAACTTAAACATGGGAAAAAAATACCAGTAATGACTGCCATACAAATATTAATCTGACAGACCAACACAAAGTAGCTAAAATTTGTTTAACTAGTAATGTTTTGAATTATTTTGACAAAAAAAAACTCTAAAATGTCACTTATATTCAGTCAATAGTCTCTACCTTTTGCACGCACATAAAATCCTTTTATGTGCGTTTCTACCAGCTTTGCACATCTAGACACTTTTTGCAGCTTCCAACAGGTTTTCCTTCAGGGAATCCCATGCATTTCCCTCCATCCATCTTCCCACCTACCAAACACCGCTAGGTTACTCCTCAGATTAATGAGCCCTTTTGCCTGGCCTGACCATTTAAGCTGACGGCATCATACTGGGAGATTTGTGTCATATCGTTTTCACTGTTAAATTAAAAAAAGCTCTATGAAATACTCTAAGTGTACGATATGCTTTAGCTTAGCGTAAGATCTTAGAACCAAACTCCGCTTTTAACTTTTCCAAAACCTTTACCCTTAAGTAATTTTATTCCACTGGATGCTATTTAAGGGTATCCCAGTAAAACGGGCTTAATATCAATATGTTGGTCTACAACATGAAACAAACCCTTATGTTTTAGGGTTCACTATGAAAATTGTGGCCAGGCGTTAAAGAGCATTATTAATTACACTTGCAAAATGATTAAAAATGTTCAAATAAAAAATCTATTGAAGATCAATCTGACTGTGAGCATACTATAGTTGGTCCAACTGTTAAATCTAGGGCTGAAACAATCGGATGAATCGTGATTAATAGATTATTTTAATAATTTTCAACTAATTTAGCAATCAATTAACCGTTAAATGGAGTATAGAGACTGTAGAACATGCCTTTAGCAGACAGAGCGATCCACTTTAAGCAGCAATTATACCAAAATTGAAAAAAAATTATGCAAAAATTTTGCATTTAGGATAAAAAAATCTTTTTCTTCTGTCAATATGCTCTATCCAGAACTCCTCAAGGGGAAACGTTTCAGTTTCACCTGGTTTAATTTCATAAACAGCCTTTTTTTAAGGAACCTTTGGCTATCTGATTATTAATCGATTTATCCAAAAAAAAAAAAAAAAAACAGATTCGATTTGCTAAATAATCATTAGTTGCAGCCCTAGTTACAACGATGACAAAGACCTAGCATTTTCAGTCAGAATGCTTCAAAGTAGACATTACAAGGATTACGTTAGCATTAAAACTATGTTAACTAAGAAAAATGTGCAGCTTTTTTTTTGCACCTTTTCTCCCTTTTACCTGAAACATCTAAGAAGCACAGAGCAATTTCCTTTTACCCTCCTCCAACTAAAAAAAGCACTATGATGCCCTACCCCATCACAGATGAAGGGTAAACTGCTAAGAATGATAGTTCAGGATTAAAATGAGCTTCAGCCTGAAAAAAAGCAATGCAGCAAAATGTGGAAAAACCACAGATGAGAAAGTCAAGACTAAGCAGACCACAGTCTATATTTTACATTCTTCAGTTGTTGTCTGCAACTCTTCTTCAAAACCCCTTCACAAGCAGAATGTAAAATCAATACTAAGGCACTAAATAAACTCAGCCTGCCAGTATAAGGCATTTTTCTGGTTAGGTGTAATATTAGGTGTAGCACAAGGGGGCAGTGCCTTATAAAAAGAACAGATGTGAGGAGTAACAGAAGAGGGCGGTAAATTAACCATGACCGCTGACAATAGAACAAGGTTTAGCCAGCAAAGTCTTGACACTAGCAGTGAAAACACAATCCATTATCTACTGCTGCAGGCACACAGGGGAGGCTCCAGAAGACAAAATGAAGCTACTGGAGCCTGCACATTACTTATAAGTAATTATTAAAACTCACATTGCAGATAAATGAGATGATCTTTACTAGAGAGAAATGTCTTATCAATGTGATAATCATATTTGGAACTAACGATTAAACTCTAAAAGTCACCTTTCTCTTGGCTGTGAGCATTGAGTGAGCTTTTGTCAGGATAGGCGGTGAGCTATCAGAGTCGTCATCGGTGTCGCTCGCAACCTCCAGTCGCTGGACGCGTCTTGTCCAGGGGGGAGCTGGCCGGCGCTCATAGGTCCTGTAGGGAATCTTGCAGTGGACCTTGGTAAGAGGTTGCCTGCTTCCATGAGTCATCATGTAGCCCTCCCTCTCCTCCTTCTCCCAGCAGCTGGCCTGCTCCTTCAACCGCTCGGCCTAGTAATTAAATGGACAGACGTATTATCACTGGGAAGAGAGCAAGCGTGGATAAAGAAAGAAAGAAAAAAAAAAAAAACATCTGAGCAACAAGCCTAATGGGAAAACAAGAGATCGGAATTAATATCATGACAAATGAATCATTGCAGGTTCCTTCCAGATAATATGAGCAGCATCCTGATTGGATGTCTGCCCGTCAGGATGAAAACATTTCCATTAAGCAACCATAGAGAGATTGCATTTCATGGTTTATTCACCACTATCAATTATGTGATGATTTAGGGGCAATTTTGTACAACATTAGATGGCTGTTGAAAGTCAGAGAGAATTTCTCACTATTGGCCTCAATTTGAACTCCTAAGCCAATCTAACATACATCCTCTGCTAAAAGCGTTTCAGATCTGTGAAGACAAACTCAATCATTTTGACTATCATTGTGAGGTTTGTGTTCTTTGAGTAATTCTGGTCATAAAGTCAAACACATCTTATAGATTTATTACACAGAGTGAAATTTTTCAAGCATATTTTTCTGTTTATAACTTTGCTTACATTTAAAGCAAATAAAATCCCCAAAATATATTTCTTAGAAATGTTTAATGTCTAAAAGAATCAATAAACTGGATATTCATAGAAAGTTTTGTGGAGGAACAAAATCAGTTTCAAGAGGGGGCATGTTTTCAGATGCGTCTGAACAAAAGGGTAGAGAAACAACATATAAATGTTTGGAATGTACCTGTAACTAAATATTTTATGTCAATTTTCCCTTTTTTAACCTATTTCCTGCAATAAACGATTATTTTCTAAATCACTGTGTAGCTTTCCTGAAGCACAGAAACCTACATCCATCTCTGCCTCTCTCTCCTCCTCAGACAGGACAGCATTAAGAGTCATAGAAGGAGTCCAGCGCAAGGCATCTGGGTCCACCTCATTCTTCCGCGGGTTAACCCTCAGCCTCTCCATGTGCCTCTGAATCAGCTTTTCTCTTCTGACCAACACAGTCCTACAACACAAAGAAAAGCACATGAATGAGGAGTCAGAGTGGAGAGAGAGGGGGGATGTGCAGTTAAACACAAGCACAAAGACAAGCTCTTCGGGACCGCAGGTGCTCCATGTCCTTGGGGGTACTTAACCTGACTTACTTCTGTCAATATTCAGCAGCATTAATGGATACGCTGTTAAAAATACTCCCTGGCCTGGATAAGTCAGACGGCATGCACAAGCTGCAACTGAAGGAGAGAGTGGCTGCGAAACTGACCTGCCGTCCCGTCTGTCAATCATGCCAAGCTGCTGGAGAGTGGCGGCGATGTCATGTGGACACATCCCAGTGGCCCTGCTGATTCCTTTAACGCTGATGTGTTTATCTGGGTGCTTATAAAGGTGCTCCAGTATGACACTTTTCCAATATGCCAGGTAGGATAAGCGACCCAGTTCTGACAGAGGCTTCTCTGGGGAGCCAGCCTGTCCTTCTTGTCTGGTGAGGAGGTAACCTAAAAAGACACGATTCAAACACACACAAAAAAAATGCTTTAGTCAAGCCAAATGCTGGGTCGTTTCCTTACAGTTTAAAGGAAGTCGGAGTGTGACAAAGTAGTCATCTTTTTAAACCTTTAGCCACTGTTAGAAAGCTATGATACAGGTTGACAAAGGTTCGGTGCCTTGCAAGTGCTCATAACTTCCCATTAAATTCAAATTTTGCTTTTCTATAACCATTAACTTAAGCCCTATTTACACTACCCTTTTGAAACCATGCTGAGAATGATCCAAGCCCAGTAACCAAGATAAATGTTGAGTGTAAATGGAAAACAACTGAATTGGACAATGCCAGACACAACCGAACCAAACTCTAAATCTAGTACTAGTTCAACATTAGGTTCTGTTCTGGCTCGATTCTCTGTTAAAGAGTGTATGAGCATCTTTTATTTACAGTAAGCTGACTCATTTCACAGGTTCACTGCGTGTCCGACTTTGCGATTCACAGATTTTTTTTCACCTGTCCCCAACACAAATTATTCTCATCCTATTAACCATAAATTGCATCAAAAGAGCGCGGTGTGACCTCGGAGGATGCCGAGACCGAAGCTCTCACTGACATTTGGGCGCAGGAAGCTATCCAGGCACATAAGTTCCTGAATGTTATGGTCGCTGCCATTTTTGTTTGAGTAATTGCTGCTTCGAGAGCTGTAGTACCATGGACTGCCAGTTAGGAGGCGAGGAAGCGCGCTAGTGTGATGTGTAAAAGGTCATACGACTCAAGCTCGGCATGGTTAACCGACTCTAAATAAGTCTAATTAGACATATTGGAGTCAATGGAATTGAATACAGCTTTCAGATTTGCCAACTATTTTGTATGTATTATTCACACAATCTATATGTTGTAACAGAAAGTAATGTGAATAAAAAAAACACTAAAGGTTTATAAATACCTAAGCAGGGGTTTGTAAGAGAGCAAAACAGAAAAGCAACTGAATGTAATTGCATACATGACTACAATAAGAGGAGATAATGAACAAGAAAGAACCTAATCATTGTTTGAGTATAATTAGTTTCATTGCCATCCTGTAAAGGGTCATCTGTTATGAGGGGAATAAAATTAATTAATGTCTTTTAATGGCATCCACTTTTGAGAACCAAACAAGCCCATTTAAATCTCAAAACAATTGTGACAATATTTATATTTAAACCTCTGATCATGAGTCTTTGTGTACAAGGAATATAGAATTAAAATGAACTGAGAAACTCCTTCATGCTACGAGTTCAAAGAGAATATTTTCATAGCAAACATTCTCTTGCAGCTACCTGTGACAATGTGTTCCTCCAAAACAATCCAATATAACAAAAAATCTTAATCTAAACAACTTCCAGCACCAAAGCTACATTTTCCAATAAAGCCTTCAAAGAGCTCAGAACTCAGCTGCGTTCAATCTCCCTTAATCCCCGTCTTTGTTATCTGCTCACTCTCAATATCACAGATCCTCTCGCATCTCTGTGTCTCAATGGCTCCCAAAAGTGAACAGGAAATCAAATGCTCCATTACCGCCCGCCCTCCTTCTGCTCGCCCCTGTTTTCTTTTTTGTTTTTTTTTTACCCATTCTTACACAAACAAAGTCGACAAGTCTTGGAAGGAAAAAATAAAAAAAAATAAAAAAACGCCTATACAGACAAAAAACTGCCAGGCTAAACACAGAAATCCACTCAAGGCAGCAACTGTTTCCTTAAGTGGACCGCAGAGCCATAAATATTGTATGTGCAGCATTTATTACCACTCAAACATAAAAGCAACATCTACACCTCATCGTAAGTCAACAAGAAAGAATTGGGGCCAGATTTTTTTTTTGTATAGAAATAGCTGTTTAGATGAACACTCAGCTAGCCATTGAATAACAAGCAACCATAATATTGTTTTCTGCTCCTAATCATGTGTGATTGCCTAAGCACTGCACATGAATGCTCCTGATTAGACTCTTTGAAAGCCTTAACAAAATAACAGCACCTTGCCACAAGGTACAGGTCCCCCCTTTAATCTGAAATTATCTGAAAAGGCCAATAAACTGGGTGAAATTGTGTTTCTAGTGGTCTAAAAACAAGCATTAAAGAACTTACTGAAATCAATAAGGAACCTTCCAAATCCTTGCCTTTGGTACTGAGGCATAATCATTATGCAGGAGACATTGTACTTCTGCTGGCAAAGCTTTTCCTGAGGGAAGGAGAAACAGATCAAGTATGTCAGAGCTCTGCTGAAGCTGGCAATTTACTGCACCTGCCACTGTCCTTGTCTTTACACACATAACACACAGACACATGCATAAGCCTAATGGCTTTCAATTTAAGAGCATCGCAGTGTCAGAAATTAGTTTTGTAACTGATTATTATCAGGAAATCTGCTTGATGAAATATGTTATTAGGCTGGTCAGAAAACTGGTAAAGAAATACTTTAAATCCTCTAAATCAGTTTGGAAAGCTAACTTCCATCCTGAAAAAACAGACATATTGCACTGAACTCTTTCTGCATCCGTAGAATCTTTCAAAGAAGAAAAAAAAAAATGAAGTGCCGTAATCCGTCGCTTCCCATAAAATCACTCTGTAATCCATACCTTGGAGAAATAGCCCACAAGATGACAGCCTTTCTCATCATTCTTCGTAAGTATGTAGAAGAGGAAAGGCTCCACATCATAATACAAGGTCTTGTGATCCAGGAAAAGCTTGGCTAACAGGCAGAGGTTTTGGCAGAAGAGTTTGCTGACATTTCCATCAACCTAAACACGGAAAAAAAGAAAAAAAAAAGAAGAGAAAGACAGAAATCAAGGGGACAGTGTTTAAAAGGCTAGTATTTTCCCTCTGCTCATTCCTGACCTCATTCACTGGTAAAAACTCACGCAGTGCATAGTTGTTGCTCTGTTGCCATAAAGCAATGCTTACCTCAAACACGGAGAGGTTGTCCTTTCTGTAGATTTCGTTGGCAGGAGGGTGAAACCAGCCGCACTTCTTTGTGTGTCTCAGGAGAATGTTTTTGCTTCTCATGTACTTGAGGCAGAACTCACACAGATAAAGCTTTTGTAATCTGTTGGAGATAATATTCAAAGCAGAGGTTTAGAAATCTACTATGACTGGTATTTATCAGAACCAAGAGAGGAAAGAAAAGGCTCTTAATCCTGAAGTTAAAAAAGATAAACATCACCTTGAATATTCAGGTGGGTACGGTGAGGAGTACCAGGTCTGGATCTCGTACTTCCCGAACTCGATGACAGCTGGGCGCCGCGTAAAGTCGCTGTTGGTCAAAAAGCCTGTTTTCTATAAGACAAAAAGATACATTTAATGACCCTCATCATTTAAACTCCCAGTATCCCTCATTGTTAATGAATAAAATTTTATCACAATCAAATTAAGTTTGAGTTTTAAACGTTTTCTGTGAGGGAATGAAAGATGCGCTGTGATACATTTTTGTGAGCAAAATAGACGTCTTAGTCTAAACGTGGGCCAACTTCTCTGTCATCTAACTGAGCAAAATGCAGCATTTGATCATTTCAAACAAATCCTTAAGCAATTTTACTGTATTTATTAATTTAAATAAAGAGCACCTCCCCCCACCATCAAGCTAAACGGAAACATATTGGACCTTACAGATGTACACTCGTCCTAAACATTTTACATTAAAAAGCCACTTTTCAGATGCTTCTACTCGTTTTTTTATGTTTATCATGGGGGGAGCTCTATGTCCTTTTTAGCCAATTTTCAACAGAAACTCTGGAAAATGTCTGCACTCTTTAAAATATGAAACTGTATAAAAAAAAAAAAACTACAGGAATAACGAACGGAAGGAAGGAAGGAAGGAAGGACAGACAGAGGTGACAGAGAGGGAAAGAATAGAAGGTGGATCAATAGATGGACAGATGACTGTAAGGACAGACAGATGGACGGATTGCTGGATAGATGTCAGATTTCTGTCATTTTTAAGGACACATTTTCAATCTCAGTTTTCATATTTAAAGTACAAAAAGAAAGGCTCGCTGTTAGTTTATAGCTAATCTTTTTACATGGGTAAAGCTTTACATACATATATGGTTGGACGCACAGAAAATGACGGTATATATGTGACCAGGATATATATAATGGATGGATGAATACAACTCTCTGAATGTGGGATATGTGTTTGTGTTAGTGTTAGTTCATTTTATACAGTGCTAACCCTTTCGTCTACTACTTTCCCAAAACAAAGAACTATCAAATACATAAATGAAAAAGTTCAACAATTAATATTTATTTCCATTTAACTTATTTTTGTTTAGTTTTCTCACTACTGATAAAAACCAGAAAAACTTTAATCGCTTAATAAAGCTATTCTGCACATTTTCTCACCTGAGCAGCAAGCTCCTGGACTCGAGCGAACATCTCTATGTCCTCCTCCAAGACGTGATCTCTGCACATAGCCGCCGAGTCCTCTTGGGCTTCCTGCTTCACACGCAGCTTGCCGAGATGGCCTGTTGCAGGCACAGTGAGAAATCAACACCAAGGCATCAAAACACCAACCCGTTTCAAGCAGCCTCAGCTGAATAATCGCATAAATGCATTCTATGTAAATGTGCTTTTGTGCTGTGAGTACTGCTGCTGAGTCTGTGTCTCTGAGGGATTTCATAATGTATCATCTTTGGATGTTTATATTAAAATCCCTAATGTAATGAAGTGAAACTAAATCACTCTAATTGCGTAACTGCTTTCATGTGCTTAGTCATCCACCAAGACAGTTTCCCATGAATTAAGAAGCTGATGCAGTGAGGGGAGCAAGTGTTGACATGAAAAGCAACTCATGTTGGGAAGCAGGCAGTAATTTCATGAAAGACATCAACAACATGACTTAACCACCAAAACAAAAACCCATTAGGGGTGGAAGTGAGGTGTCATCACCATATTTATGGATTTATATTACTGGGTAATAACATTGAGACGTATTGGACTTCTTCAAATTTGATCAAGTTGAAAAAATAAATTTCTTTTTTTTCCAATTATGATATTATTTAATTTATTTATTCAATTTTTATTATTATTATATAAATATATAAATAATTAATATATATTATTATTTATTTATTATATGTTATTTCTTTATTTAATCTATTTATTTATTTATGTATTTTATTATATATATTTTATTATAAAAAAAACTAAAATGTTAGAACTGTAAATGCACAGTCATATGTTTATATCACTGTTTTTATTGTTGTATTCCATTTTTCAAGGCTGCGCTTTAAAAAAATATTAAATTGTCTAAAGAGCTGTTCTTAACGGAATTACTTTTTGTTAATAATTGTGTATACAAAATAAATGACAAAATAAATCTAAGTCTATGTGACAAAAAGTAGCGCAGCAATAAGTGCAGTAATGAAAATGATCGATGGTTTTCAAGCCCTTCAACTAAAAAATAAAACAGCGTAAATTCAGAGGTTTCCTTTCATCATTATCCAATCCTGGGCTATTTCTCATTTAGTCTGTGACGTGTGAAATAAATTTAGACACAATCCAAAAAAACGGCAGCAGTACAGAAGTGTATTAAAACAAATATATATATATATACACCTGATAACTGTTCATATATTTTCTCTACTTTGGACAAATGCACTGTCATATTGCTATATTACTTAAAACCACTAAAACCCAAATAAAGGTATAAAGTTTATAGCTAAAAATGGTTTTAAAAAACCCCAAAACATTCAGGCATTTTAACCCTTTTAAAAAGTAATATATGATGAGTTTTTTATGGCAGGGGTTTAGAACTTCTTGCGGTAGGTATCCTTTATTTTTCCCTTCTATCATTTTACTAGGACTTCAATGTGGTGGACAGTAAAATGTAAGGGTGAGTGCACTTCTGGGTGTAATCATCATGTCAGCTCTGAGTCAACTTGGGTGGCTGAAACACTGGTGTGTGTGTGTGTCCGTGTGTGTCCAATGACATCTGGAAGTGAGGCTGAAAAGAAGACGGTGGGATGAGGAAGAGCGCAGTTTGACTACAGGCTCTACTATGTGGTGATCACAATGTGTGGACTACTGGAGAGGGTCAAGGACAGAGCAAGGAGCGGCATGAGGGAGTTAGTGGGCCATGCACTATGACAAAAAGCCAACGGGCAAGGAAGATGGAAGCCATTGAAACTTCGCAGCCAAGGCAAAACGCAACGAAACTGTGTTAATGAACTAAAACTCATTCAAATCAGGAGGAGGATTAGTAGCCTGTTAGAATGTTGAGGGTGACTTCGAAAAAACAATATTAGCTTTAGAACTATTAGTGTCAGTCTTAAAAAAATAAAAAGAAAAAAAGAAAAATAAATAAAGAAGAAGCTTAAAAGTGTGGAGACGCAGGTCTTGGCTGGTATTTTGAGCCTTTGCTTACCATGGTTATTCTCAGGCTTAATTCTTCCATCTGTCAAGTCTCCCTTTCCTGGTGAGGTGGCTCCCTTCTGAGCTCTCACTCTATACTTCAGCCTGCCTAGTGTCCTGTGATTTTTAAGGAAAGGGTTGCATTTGAAATGACTGACCATCTTAAATGGGGGTCCTCTGGGTCGGTCAGCCCCCAAAGATGTGGGCTGTAACCTATTTTTGATAATCTCGTTCTTTCCAAGGCACTGGGACAAGTCCTGCTTAAGGGGCCTGCGCTTCGGTGGTGCGTAGCACGGTAGTCTCTTTTTCCGCGACTGGCCCTGAGTCGTGTAAATGTGAGAGAGTCCATCAAAGAGTCCCTTAAGTTGGCTGCTACTGCAGAGACTACTCAGCGAAGGGACACTAGACTGGCTGGAAGAGCTCTGAGGTGAGTTGGCTGAGGTGGAGCTGCTGGACACCTGCGGGGGGGAGCTAAGTCCTGGTGACATGGAAGCGGCAGGAAGTGCAGACGATGTCGGGGTTATCTTATGAGAGGCGTCTGCGGCAAAGGCGAACGATTCTGGTGACTGGGACACTTTGGCCACGCCCTGGTCTCTAGCGCTCGACTCTACGGCTACGGCTCGCGAGCGACGGCCCACAGGGGAAGGAGTAAAGAATTTGGAAAGCCCATCAATAAGCCCTTTGGTTTTCTTGTTAACAGTGAGTGTGGCTGGAGTGAAGGTGGGCGTGAGGGAGGGAGTGGTGGTGGGAGGGGAGGGGGTGAATTGGGTGGCGTTGACCGCACAACAAGGCTCTGCGACAGTCAATCTGTCTCTGGCGTCCTTCACAGATGCAGCATGACCAGATGAAGGTGTGGAACAGACGGTAATCTTTTGACCCCTACCAGGTGACCCCCTTCCTCCAAGTGCTACCATGGAGCCATCACCACCGGTTACAGACCTGCAGGCACAAGAAGAACACGTCGTGTTGTCAGACGAGTATTTTATTTACGTATTTAGAAATAAGATACATCCACGCAAATTGGTTAGCTCAGAAAAAACAAAAAACAAATAGAGTTTAGTTTTAGAATATCTAAATATTACACAAGATCAGTTCATTTTAACAACCATGTGCTGTGAAGTATTTAAACTAGATAAGCATTCAGAGCTCCTTTTGTTTAACTGCTGTGAGCCACAAAAGGGATCAGCATGTGGTTCTCCTGAATGCTTTATGAAACCTTAAGCTTTAACAGTCTCCTCCTTCTCTTGTTCCTTGTGAAAATAATTCCTCATCTTTAGTTTGGATGAATTTCCCAGTCGGCAATAATACAACTATCATTAAAGCATGTATTGGTAGATTTAGCTGTCTCTATAAAGCATATTATAAGGAGAAGACATGAAGAGCGCTAAAATTTCCTGCTGCACAGCTATGCTGACTTTGGACTTGATAAAAAAAAACATTTAACCAATAGCAGCAGATGAAATGGCTCCCTAAGTTATCGCTGACTGTGGAAACTTGACACTCAATTCTGTCTCTGCATTCTCCACCCGGACTCTCGGAACTTGATCTCCAAATGAAATGCATTTTTAACTTTCTTCTGCAAAGACAGACCACTAAGCAACAGTCCAATCTTTATTCTCTGTAGCCTGAATAAGAGGTTTCTAACCTTGTCTCCAATTCAGCAGTGGTATGTGAATCCCCTTAGAAGGCTAAACAACCATTTTAATATTGCATATTTTCCATCTACTACATGTTTTCCTTGCATCTAACTTTCCAATCTTGTGCTTGGGTAAAAAAGGACAATCAGCCTCTTTATGGGTTACATTTTGTGGCCTTTCTCCCATAATGTAAATAGAGAAACACTTGAAAGCAATAATTGTAGATTGCTTTCATTTACATTAAATTTTCCTTTATCTCTTAGTTTTGTTTGAGGGTTATATGCCTTGGTTTGTTTCATATGGATGTTTGACACTTATGTACCACTGACAGGGTTTTACATATTAATTGAACATTATATCAATTGGAAAATTCATTGCTGGCTAAATAAGATGCTATTACTTTAATCAGAGCCCACTTACATTCTTTGTTTGAGCTTATTTCTTGGCCGTCCGATCGGCTTTGCATATCGACGCTTGATCTCGTCTGCCTTCCTGTGCAGCAGCTTTTTGCCGTTCTCCTTTGGCCTGCACACTTGGCAGATCCAGGTTCCTGGAGGGCATCCAGACAGAGAAGTACCGTTTTATTTTTAGCGGGTTCATCAACCGACCGGATAAATGGTACATTCATTTCAAACGTTTTCTTTAATGCATGGCGCCGGTGAGAATCACACTGCTCACAATGACCAATCAATTTCTCAGCACAAAGAGAAAATCCATAGGAAGAACATGGGGTCAATTCTCTGGGTGATGAAATAGACTTCACATGAGCTTGTTGGGCTAAGCTATGTGATTTGTATGCGCTGCCTGCAAAATACCCAACTACAGTATGTGTCGCGTCATTACAAGCCTTGCTGTAGGGTCAGTACTGTAATCCAGAGATAGAAGATCTCCCCAGGGATGCTGGAACAATTTGATATGCATGCAAAGCCCCTAATAAGCCACTGCTGCTTCTCAGTGTGCTGAGTGACAGCCCCAAACGGCCGTCTGTGAAGCGAAGGCTTTGAACTGACAGCAGAGGGGGGAAAAGCAGAGATGGCAGACAGTGTAAACACCTCACCTTTTGGCATTCTTGAAAGCGGCGGATCGCAGCATTCCATGTGAAAGCCCCGATCGCACGAATCGCAGAAAAGCATCTCATCCTGAAAGGGAACGCCAGGCAGGTGTAAGTGATGTCCCAGTTGCACATGTGTAACACCACTGTCATTACCGTCTTAAGGAGAAATAAGAGCAATTCTGCACGCAGGAGGGTTTGCAAATCTTGACAAATCCTCGGAGATCTACAGTCAAGCCAACAGCACTGAAAATGGTGCATTAAGATGAACGTTTTATACTCACAGCATTTTTCCCCTGTATTCGACAGGAGCTGCAGGTTTTGCATTCAATGCACTGCCATCTTAATCTCTTTACATTTGAGGTGAGCTCAGGAGAGAACTTCAGACATGATGGATGCCCTTCAGAAACAAAAACAGATTTTAGTGTGACATGTTTTTACCAGCAAAAGCTAAGTCAACAAGTAACAGGTATAATTTTCCATCTCTTAACACATTAAAGTTAAACATTAACTCAAAAAAATCATAAAAAAAAACAATGGTGTGCCCGCGTGTCCACGCCACTCTCTCTCCTAGCCACAACGTGTGCCTAAAAACAGTATGATCAAACATCTGAGTTGCTAATTACAGATAATTTGATCTTAATGAGGCAGAAACAGCAGCAGAGCTCTTTCTAATGGAAGCCGATCCATGAAAGTCATGTAAAAAGCTCGCCTTCTCTCTCACGCTGCTTCCCTCCCATGATTGTAAAACAGCTGTTTTACAGTGAGAGCACAATTTGTGTACACTAAAAGTGGTTAATGAAAACCACCTCGAAGCCGCTCTGTCAAATTTGAGCTATAAAAATGTCACCAGGAGAACAATTCCTTACGGCATTTTAAAATAATTGTTCAAACATAAATGAGGTAATTTTAACGGGAACAGAGGATCACTAAAAGGAAATACCTACAATCTGCTCTAAGGAGGGAAGGAGCTCATTACTGAGGCATTCTAACTCAGAATCTGAACTGGAGGAAAATGTGACTTTATTTTAATGATTTTGGGTTATGATGGTCACCTGGAATAGTTACCACTGATGAATCACAAGTAAACTGCAGGGTTCCTAAGCATTTTACAAAGGTTTTACAATTGTATGCATGTCTTGGTAAGAATCAAAAATATAGGAAAAAAACAAACATCTTCATATTAAATAGTCCAAGTTTTGAAACAGTCCATCAGATCTTCATTGATACATTAAGGTGAAAGAAAAAAAGCAGAATTTCTCCGATTCATGGAGGTAAAACATGAGAAAAGGAAAGCAGAAAACATATAATCCCACCAAATAGGTTAAAAAAAACGTTTGACTCTTTGAAAAGGCAGAATGTTTTTTTTTTTTTTTGTTTTTTTTTTGCTTTTCAACATCGCCCTATGAATTAACTTTAGCAAGATAGTTGTGTGGTCTATGATGAAAAAACCATTGTGAAATGCTAGGAGTGGTAAGCACCAATATAACTTTATTATTACAATGTCTGTGCATGCCAATTGTGACTAGCGGGGAGTACTGGCATGTGTGATACGAATCACAACACTTGGCTCACAATATGATATTGTTACGATATTGCGATATCACTATATATTGCAATGTTTTCCCCAACTATCAAATTAAATGTATAGATAAAAAAGCAAGTGTTGTAGATGTTCATTAGAACATATTGATCATTTAGCTATTTTGGTATCCATGATGTTCGGGATTTGAGTCAGTCCACGTCTTCCACTCTGACTGTCTCAGGAACAGAAATGGTGGCAAAAAGGCTCCACAGCGCCATCTGCCAGAGTGGTGGTGCAGAGGTAGCCCATTTTCCCCTTATTGTTTTAGGTAAAACATTTTTATTTTTTTTGTTCGCTACTAGGAACTGAAAGATTGATATTATATGGGACAGCTGAAAATCAGGATATGTCACCAAATCAATGTTTCCCACACCCCTAACTGGGACAAAAGCAGTACAATCGTTTTCTCCTGCAGTTAATTTTAAAACATCATCCCTTCTGTATTAAAGCTTTAGTTGGAGATATATGTTTTGTTTATAATAAATGCTTAAATTAAATTAAGTATGTTTTCAGCAGATCCCAGATTTTCCAAAAATGTTCAAGCTCTATAGAAAAACATGTTACCCTTGTTTATTTATAATCCCGAGAATACATTGAAACTTGAAGTTACAACTAAGGACACATCAATAGATCAGCCAACTAATATTTTGGGCAAATATCAGTCTTTTTTTTCTTCCATTGGCCAATACATGCATGAGTTCACTGGTTCATTAGGGCATTCAGCAGCCATGCCTTGAGATCTCATGAAGCCTTGCACTTCTGTTTCCTCCTTTTCTACCTACAGCCGATGTTTTGCTGATTTGTAAAAATTAAAAATCATTTTTTTATTTCAATTGAGATTTATGTAATGTTTATGATCATTGTATCATTTGCATCAAATAAATGGATGAAGAAAAAGCAATAATGGTTTCAAAAATGGGCCACACAGAAATTGGAGGCGCATATCAGGAATCGGTTACACTGATCTCAAAATAACTTATAATTATAGTACAATAAATACTTAAAGATACTCAGATATAATTCCACTTTCTGATAGTTTAAAAATAATCTCAGGAACAGAGAGCAAAGGTTTTAAAAACATCCGCTGAAGCTTTACAGAATCTCACTTACCACTGCTTCCACAGTCCGCGCAGGACAGCAGCTCTTCCGGTCGCTTGTCTCGATTTGACTCTTTTGTCCCGAGACAGAAACTGCATATTGGGATGGGGTCAACTCGTAGCTGAGGGAAGAAAAAGGACAGAAACAAAAATTTTGAAACATGCGAATGGGAAGTGGCCCTAGTCGTATTTCTGGTTGAGTCAACAGGATAAAACTAGACTGTGGGTTTAATAAAACTTAGCCAAAAATATAATCTGAAAGCAGAAGCTTCAGAGAACAGAAGAGAAAAAAAAAAGAGTAGAGTTCTCGCAGACTAGAAATGAATAATGAATGACTTTTATCCTCAGAGATATGCAGCATTTGAGATCCACCTCCTTTTATCCATTACATCTGAACGTGTAAGTGATCTTGGTAATCATAGTTTAAGGGCTTAATCCAATTCTTAAAGCTTGCACTCGAGTCTGAAAGGATTAACCAGCATGTAATCAAATTACCTCAATAATATAACATGCTCTCATTGTTACAGCCGTGATCCATTGTAAATGTTGCAAGTCGCAGAACAAACACTCATTTAAGGGCTTACGGCACAGTTCAGGAGGAGTGGAATATGAGCTAAAGGTTTAAGAGGATTTCTCCCCATTGATCACTCAGACTGAAGGAAGGTAAAGCAGACTTCATGTCATGACTTCCCACAGCAGTCAGTCTAAATCTGGTTGAAGACAGGGCTAAAGATCAAACAGAAAAGGCCCAAGCAGAGCGGCAAACAGACTTCTAGGAGGAAGTTCATAATGGAAAATAACACTCTCTGGGTGTGACCATAAATAACCCACCTCATCATCAGTTTACACACTAAGGCCTTACCGACCAACTACAGCTCTGAACGGCACTCTGGGGATGCCCGTAATTAGTTCCTAGTTTCTATGACGCAGATCAGCATCCTGATTTGAACCAAGTTTGTATCTTTTAAACCTGCCCCGCTGTGCTAATCTCAAGCTTTTCCCTCCTCGCTCATTACGACGCGGAAAATGTATTTGTCATTTCATTCATGTCGACATACACAGAACAGGAGGAGCTGGAGCGCCTTCATTTCAACCTGTCACCTAATTCAAATGATGCCCAGGAGGGAAGCAGTTTGGTCATTGTTCCTGGCTCTATCAATGTGTTGTTATAGAGAGGGGAAGCAGTTTACTGCCACATCAATGATTACTCTATTTCCCAACCTGCTGGGTCAATATCTGGAGTATTAGTTGCATGAGAAGCTACTGAAACAGCATGAAAACCCTCAGTGGTTTTCATGAGGGAAAAGCTAACATCTATACATTTTGAAACCGTCACTTTGTGGCTTTATGTTGGTAAATTACAAAGTTATATATATATATATATATATATATATATATATATATATATATATATATATATATATATATATATATATATTCAGCTGATTTATAATGCTTCTTTTGATTTGTCAATAAATACCATATTAATGGATTTTTTTAAAAATTATTTTTGTCAAAGATTGTTTGGCAAGGCTTTACTTGAACGTCAATAATGTCTATTTAGATGGTTTCGGTTTCATACCTGCTACATTTGTCATCACACCATTTTAACCTTTTAAAGGCTTGCAAAAGAAAGCTTCAGTGCAGATGCTTTTTTTGTTTTTGTTTTCTGACTTTACCTGACTCAGATTAAAGCCGGATCCCTTTTCCCCTCTTGATGATTCCCTCTGCCAATCAGCTGGCTGAAAGAGGACAACTACATTGTGTAACTCCAAAACCACAAAGACAAATTAGGCTCATTTCAGCAAACATTTCTAAAATCACACCATCTTGCTTTCAAACCTTGAAGCATGAGCATCACTCTTTTTCATAGGAGACTCATTTAAAACAAGCTACGTCTGGTATGTTTGGGAAGCAGCTTTTCTGCCAAAGATAATATTCCAGCTGATTAGCATGCTAATATGAGCTTATCAAGCTATTCAACAAAGTGCTTAAAGTAGAAACATGTTAAATCCTGCAAAAAAAGATAATTCGTTTTATAACTATTCCCACATTTAACAAGTATTTGTTAGGGGCTAACAATTAATTGAATTTGCAATGTAATCACGGTTATCAAAGCTAAATTCTCAGTAACACGTAAAAAGTGGGTTTGTTGCCACACAGAAGGGAAGAAAAGTGTTGCAGCTAGCATGCAGATCCAGAATTAAGCACGTCTTCATCCAACGATTACATTCAAGTTGTGTACCAATGGACTCTGTACAACTTGGCATTTTAAGAGCATTAAAACAACCATGGAGCAAAACATCTAGATGTTTGTGGTTACTGCAAAGAAAAACCAAAACAAAATCGCAATTTGGATTTTTGGCAAAAAATCTTCAGTACTGGTATTTATCATATATCTTCAGTTACATCTACACATCTAAGGCAAAATACCAATAAATAAATGTTATAGGTAACACTAAACTGTAATGCTTCTATTAAGAGATTAAGTGCTGCAAATTATCAAAGAAATCTAATGAGCTGCAGGCTTTCTTGAATGAGACAGTATTTCTGAACCCAACAGAAACTATTTCCCAAAGCCTTATCTGATAACATAATGGGCCAAAGAAAATTGTGGGAATTTTAAGAGGTAATGCATTTAAAAATTGGGAACTGGGACAATCATCAATCAGAACATTTTCTATTCATTTTTCCTTAAGGTGCTTGATTAATGCTTTAAATTTTGGGTTTAATCATTAAGTAAGCAAACTGACAACATATGGAAATTTCCAAAACAGAATCATAATAAGCTCTGAGCTATGAAGTCCAATCTAAGAACCAGATTCATTTCCACAAGGAATTTTCTATGCTCTGGTGATTAAAATCAATAGCAATTTGCAATTTATGAAAGGCTAAAATGCAAAACATAGAAGGATAAACACAGCTGTAGAGATGCTGGTGATGATTTACTTGGGGGATTCTAAATTAAGAACATTACAGGAAATTATGCTGCTTCAAAAGAGCAGACTGTCCTGAGTGAGGGGGTGGGGTCTTATTAGAACACTGCTGGTAGAGAGAGAGCTCAAGTGGTTGCATAACACAGCAGGGGGAAAAAAACACTCTCATTCCTCGTCTTTGTTCCTGCCAGAGTCTCTTCAGAATCTAATAAACTCTAAACCAAGACTGCTCTTTTTAACCTGAAAATATTGCTTATTCTCAGTGCATGCGCATGCTTTCTGTCGGCAGATTGATATGTCTCATCCTTTGAAGTAAACGTTAAACCTGAACTGATGAGGTGATGTCATCAAGGGCTGGCAGTGAGGGCTTGAAATGCACCAAATGAAAAACAGAGGGGTCCTTTCCTCAGAGCTATCGTAGGACACAGTGTCTCTAAAGCAGTTCTCGGTTTCACTTTTGGCCTGACCACAGACACGTCTCATTTGTGGCTGCAGTATCAAGGTGTCGTTTCCTGATTATTCACTCCAAAACTGCCGAGGAGTGGGGTGACATCTCTGAAGCCTGATGCAGCTCACCACTTTAGCTGCACAACCTGTGCATAAAGCATGAGACCGCGCTTAATCTCGATAAGCCTCAACACGAGATAAGTTAAAAGCCCTCATGACGAACAGGCACTTGAAGCTGCGCAATGACAAATGTTTTCCATCCAAAAACTTCCAATTCCTAATGCAAAAGGTACTGCCATTTCTAGAAAACATCTCTATATTCAGGGATCAGAGAGAGAACTACCAGAGGAGGCAAAAGCAGCAAAATCAATGCTAACCTGAAAGCTTGTTTGTGAGGTTCTTATTTCCTCCCTCTGGCATGTTTGTTTGCATGAAGCTCATAACAGCTGCATGCAGCCAGAGAACATTCTGGCTTCCTTACTCAACACATTCTCATGCCCCTGCGAATTACCAATAAAATGCCGGTTCTTCTGCAACTCAAAAGACAAGCCAATCCCATCCTTTAAGGTCATTAGGATAGGGTTGCATTACCTGTAGGAAGACCACCGCAAACTGCCTACCATACACTGCTAGGATGGCTTCCTGATTATCCAAGCTCTCTTGTTTAAAAAAAAAAAAAACTAAAAACATTGATTTATAAGGATTGACTTTGATAAATACTTTGGTTTTTTTACTCTAAGGCTTAAGGTCGCCTTTTCGCAACCTTCCAGCATATTTAGACAATATAAAAAGGTCGAATAACTATAGCATGATATTAATTTTCATTTTTAAATGGAAAGAGACTGATAAAAATAAGGTTCTGCTAAAGATAACAATGTTGGATTGTTTTCCACTAATGAATGTACACTGACAATAAAAACACAGCAGGGTAATGAAGATTAAAAAAAGGCTAATTCCTTTCATTTGATGACATCAGAAGTGGCACAACTCAGCTGGCAATAGTAAACACATTTGAAGAGAGATTTTTGATTAAAAACATATAAATATGGATTAAATAAACCCAATCAACTGCTTATACTCAAACGTAAGTCCTAAAGAGCAGATGGCCTGTAATTTTAGACATGCCCCTGCTCCAACACCTGATTCAAATCATTGAATTAGCTCTTCAGCTGGTCTCCAAGTTTACCAGATGCCTACTAATGATCTTCTCATTTAAGTCAGCTGTGGTCATTCAGGGAAACATTTAAAACATACACCTCACCATCTCAGAAAGATCTTTTTTTCTCTTGTTTTGAAGAGAAGTTTAGCTAGTAGCCTTAAAATCCTACCTGTTCTAATTAACTGTTTGTTTAGTAAAACTTCTGATTTGCTGAACTAAAGGTAAGTTAGCAGACCAGGATTAAATTCAGACCTCTACCATTTAAAACAGAAATTTGGGGGTATTACTCCTCAAAAATCATATAAAGCCATTCATATAAAGTAAGTTTTTTTCCTAAAGAGATCTATTATGGTTGTCCACAACCAAAGCACCAATTTGATTGGATACCAATGTCACCCAGAAGATCTGATTTTTATTCAAAACAATCCACTAGCATGTTGAGAAAGTCAGATTTACCTAAAACACAGTCATCTTCAAGGGTGACTTCAGATCCAACAAGGCAGGTTTTTTCATGAAAAACAAACTGTGATCAAAACAGGGTTATTTAACAAGAAACACTTGTACAAGAGAGTCTTGTTTCAATGTTACATTTACTAAATTGAAAAGCCTAAAAGTGATGCTTGCATATATAAAATCTGACTTACAACTATGCACATAAGAGGCACTACGACAGCTTTCACCATGATGGAGTCCTAACTTCTCTAACTTCCCAGTTCAGAGATAGCTTCCAAGGTAACTGAATGCACCTTATTTCCCTAGAAAGCCTCATTCAGCAAAAGCATGATCATTTATCAGTTTGATTTTACACAAATCACATGACCTTTCTGTTACATCACTAATATCTTACAATCACCCAGCCTGGTCGGTCAGAATAACTGACAGAGCGAAGGGTAAGTCTGTTAAGGCTCAATACTCATGGGTCTAAAACTGAATTCAATTCAATTTTAATTCAGTTTATTTATATAGAGCCAATTCACAACACATGTCATCTCAAGGCACAGACCGGGCCAATCCCAGTGTGGCCCATAATGCAACAGTGCTTTTCTGTAACCATAACAGTGAAGATTGCAGCTGCAACAGAGCAATGTTTTATTTATGTCCTTTATTATGTCCCAAAAGAACTTTTTATGCAGGAAACATTTCAACAACTTTCTGCTGGAGGAGCTTTTCTATAAAAATAATGTCAGCCATAGTCAGCTGATTGCTTCTAAAGTGTTTCCACTAACTCAGTTCGTCCCGCTTTTGAAATCAAGCTCTACCGGTTCCTCTCCAGACTAATGTGCCGTGTACACGCCGTAAATTAGTCTGGCTGGCCAGGCTAACAATCACCAGCCTAATTTATTGAAGCTGTTTTAAGCAACGTTCAGTGCTTGGGAGCATTTCACAGACAGCTAAACTCTAATCTGAACCAGCAATGCTACATGAGTCAGCTGAGGGAAAAAAGGGTTTAGAGGAGAATTCAATAATTCTACTTAATCTAAAAAAGACTGGCAGCGTTTGAACTGAATCAAAGATCACATTTATGAAACTAGCATTAAATAGCAGCCTCTTTATGTGGTGCATTGATCTAATAAACCTCCATGACAAATGTCAACTTGAAAAGAAGCTGTAAGTGATGCTAATCTAATTTTGCATCAATGTTTAAGCTAGCCATTTAAACAAACTGTTTTTGTTTGTTTTGAATAAGGCAGAACAAAATCAAAGCTAAACTAGGAGCTTTAAATATGGCTGGTTTTAGGTTTCAATGGACCCAACTTTTAGAGGAAAGCACTTCTTTCTATTCATACAGTTTAAATGAGGATCAAAGTAGCAGCATTGGCAGAGCAAAGATTTACAGTGACATGATGCAGTTACTCTGACTGGAAATGCTTTAAATTTTACATTCACAGGTTAATAATTGGTGGCACATCCCCTCCTATCTTAATCTTCATCAGGAAGTGAAGTATAAGTATTGTAAACCAATAAAGTTCGGGGTTGTTCTTGGCCTTCTCCCTGGCTTTAACTAGCCTGACGTAGTCCAACTCAATTCTAGTCAGAATATGAGTCTGATACTGCTCCATAGAGCTGTGATTATGGGGCGTGTTTTGAACGAACCAGGAAAAAAAATGCCTCTGTACTCAATTGGATAGACCTACAACCAATAAGAGCAACAGAGTGCGTGACGTATCTTAAGCGAGGCATAGTTGTTGTCCACAAAAATCAAAGCGTGCAGTTTCACGCCTAGAATAAGAAGATGAGACTTGATCGCGTTTCTCTGTTCCTCTTTTAAAATTAATTTGCTGTCGATATCTTCTAGAACAGACCTAATAGCAGAATCTACTCACCCAAACTCTCCAGCGGCAGCCATTATTGTTGTCACCCAAGCGCGCTTTGGTCACGTGGTTGATAACGTTACTCTTGATCATCTGTCCATCATCAGATAAAGCCCGCCCTGACAATTTGATTGGATCGCCTGACAGTGGGCTTTAATACTCGTGCTACTATGGAGCAGAGCCAGACCGAACTTCCCCGAACTCAAACCTTGTGGGCGGGACTAAGTTCGGACTGGCACCCAGGCTAGGCTTTAACTGCATGTAGCCGCAAAACCTGCAGAGTTGTCTAGTGCATTCGTCTGCTTCCAATTAAAAAACAAACAAAAAAAAACCTCACTTCAAGAATTCAGACCTATCCAATTGGACAGAATGTATCCTTCTTGCAAAAAAATTGATTAATTTCTTTAAAAAAACTCAGAATGCAAGAGTTAAGGTGTACGTACCTGCTCACGCTCATGAGGGAGGAGCGTCACTGATGACAGGACCAATGGGGAAGCACTTGGACACCTGGGGTTCCTCCCCTCCACACCACCATGGCTGAGTTTATACCGGGGGCCATTTTTTAACAACCTGCCATTTTTGACTGACCGCTTAGCCGCCAGCCGCAACCTCTGCCGGAAGGCGGGGTTGTCAACAACTTCTGATAGGTCATCCTGATTCCTCAGATACCGCTCGATGTTCTTAAGCGAGGAGCCATGGGTATCATCCAGACCCTCAATGGCCCTCTTGAGTATTTTATTCCAATCGATATGCCGCAGATCGCTTGAATTCCATATAGATTCCACTGGCGGCAAAGGTGCGTTTGCAGGCAATATTGATCCGATTCTTCCAGGGTTTCCTGGGTCCTTATAGGAGGTGCTTCCTTTATTTGTAACCTTAAGGACAGAGCCATCATGAACACTTAAATCCAACTGCTCGAGGACGATCTTCTTGTCCAGTCCATGCAATGTGGACACTGCATGACAAATTCGCTCCTCAGAAGGCCTCTGCTTTTGCCTCTTAATTTTCTGTATTGCTTCGAGAATCCACTCTGTGTAGAGAGGGTTTGCAAGTTTTACCATGGTTGAACAATATGCCTCACAGAAACGTGATCCATAAATATTCCCTCGTTCTGCAGCCGAACGCGAGGTACATCCACATCCTTATGGTAAAGATCAGGAAGTTAGGTTCCACAACTGCATCCACGAATGTGTTCTCAATCCAAGATGAGCTTGAGGAAAAGTTGGCACGAGTAAATCCCACACTGGTATGGTGTCACATGACCTGGAATAGGTCTTTAATAAAATCCGGGATCAAATCTGTAATAGAAAACAGAAAAACAAATGAATACTTTACAAATACTAAAACGATGATAGAAAAATAATACAATTCAATTGTTATTTTTTTAACCCCATAATTTCATAAAATAATAAAGTATGACTTAGTTTTCATCACGTTGCAGCTATAAAAACTGTCATGGACTTAATTATGATATAACAAATCAAAAAGTGTGTATTAGGACCCCTTTGTTTCTATACCCCTCAATACAATCGAGCACAACAAACTGTCTTCTGAGGTTCTAATATTACATTAATATAATCTAATCTAAAGGGTTTATAATGATTTTCAGAGTCCATAAGTGGGGGGGGAAAGTATTAAAAAAAACAGGAAACATAGACAGCTCAGGGATAAAGATTTAGAGAAGTTCAAAGCAGGGTCAAGTTATATAACAATAGAGTGCAGTTCCCTTTATCTTCCAAAAATGAAAACAGTATGTCATCCCGGTTCATCTAAAGGTGAGGAGGGCATTAATCAGAGAGCTGTAGAGCCCTACATCAAGACTCTGGAGGAACTGTAAGGCTCCAAAGCTCAGGTAGGAGAAGCTGTCAACAGGATAACAGCTAGAAATGCATCCTACGTGTCTAACCATGATAGGTCAGGGCAAAAACAAAGGCCATAAATAGAAGCTGTTTGCATTTTTCCACAAGTCATGTAAGGTCACTGCAAACATGTACTTTTCTGGTCAGATGAGATGGTGGGATTATATTAAACTGGGAATGGGGGGCTGATGAGAATGAGTAAAGCGCAGGAAGTTTGTGGTTAAACACCTGTTAGAAGCTGCAAAAGGATGGAGGGAGAGTGAGGATGGGCTTCATCTTTCAGCAGGACAACAACCCTGAACATACAGCCTGGGCAACCACAAAAATGTTTCAGAATACAGCATATTTGTGTGTTGAAATTGCCTAAACAAAGAGCAGACCAAATTTTAAATAAGAATCTGTTTTAAGAATGGCAGATTGCTGTTCACAGATGCACTCCATCAAACCTCACTGAGCTTCAGCTGATTTGATGAACAGGTAAACATTTCAGTCTACAGATGCATGAAGCAGACAAAGGCATAAATCTTAAAAAAAATGCAGCCTGAGTTTGTATTTTAAAGAATTAAGAGATAAATCACTTTTCTTTTACTTCACAGGTATGCAATACCTTTTGTTGGTTCAACATTTACTGATTTTGGAGGAGATAATGTGGAAAAGTTCCAGGGGGTGTGAATACTTTTGCACTGCACACAAGAACGTCAAGAAGATTTAGTGTTATATATCTGTCAACAAACATCAGATTCACTGACTTTAGGTATGCAGTGTTAAAAACAGGCTGCAGTCAAGGAATGCAGGACTTTCTAAAGATGTCCTAAAACAGGAGGAGCAGATGGATAAAAACAGATGCAGGCGCTGTCATGGCTGCTAAAGAAATCAAAGTGACTTAATCCTTAGTCTGACACTATAATCCGCACACCAAACCAGATGTCCAATTCAAGGGAGACAGATTCCCAAATTTAAAAAAAAGCAAGTTCTTAACACTGTGACAGTCATCTACAAACTTCCTATGACCTATGGAAAACTACTCACTCCCTCCTCGACAGTCATATTTTCGGTTTCAGGTTCCTTCGAAAGTTTATCTTTATTTCATCAGCGCGGTTTTTTTTTAATGAAAAATAAATCAACATCACGCTTAGTGTCTGCTTTGTAAAAACACAACATGGAGAAAACAGAACAACAAGCTAAAGTTTTAACCGTTAGCTGTCCGCGCGACACTTTGACAGCTCTTCAAACGAGCAACCCGATGAGCGCGAGCCTTAATGACACCCGTATAATCAACGCTCACATCCTGACAGCTGGTCCGACACCATCTTTAACCCCCCCACGGAGCCGCTTAGCCAAAGAAATGAGAAGAAAAGCAGTAATAGCTGCGTAACAAACCCCCAAAGAGCCGAGCGTCGCCGAGTTGGGCTGATAAACGTCAAGTGCTGCCAGCGATACCCCCGATGTCACCTAAACTACCGGTCGCCATTTTGTTACAATGTTGTAGTTTACATGAATCCGACATGACGCTGATTACAATCCAATGGAGTCTCATTAAACCTCACCTAACGCTAATGCGCCCTCCCCAGCAACTTCAATATTGGCTGTAAAGGCGAGATCCGATCCCTGGTTTGATAAAGCGCACGTCAATCTTTATGTATGAGCTCACTCCGAGCGGCACGTCACTGGCTGTGTGATCTGTCACTTCACTCCGTTAACCCGCCTCTTAAGGTGCCTCCGGTGATGAATCGATGGCACTCGACACTAAACGCTCGTAAAAAACGCTGAATTTTACCGCTCGAGTGGAAGTAAAAGGGTTGTTAATAAGTTACGAACTCGTAGTAAAAGGATGTAAACCGGTTGGAATAAACATGTAACCTCATTTGCTTTGGGGTTTAAGACCGGTCCACCTTTACTCGGATTCCTCCTTGAAACAGTTGGTTACACTTGAAAGTGATTTGGATCATTTTAGACTTTAATTGGCTGTTTGTTAAATCGATCATTTGTTTGTATAAAAACGCACCGACTTAAAGCGGAACGCGTTTACTATATTTTAACACTTCCATAATGCGCCACATAGCATATAAAAAAATAAAAAAAAAAATAAAAAAAATAAAGATGTACCTAAGCTGTCGCCTTTTTTTCCTTGTGCATTATTTTTTTATTATTATATTTCTCCTCCTCGGTTATATTTGACATTTAAATTACATAACGCTGAATTGAAATGTTATAAAACGCAAACATTGATTAAAAAAAAGTAGAATTATTTATCACCATTAACTCTCAAATAGCTCCCATTGAGGACAAATAAAAAGAGCCCGGAGGAAGAGCGAAGCATTCAGCAGGGGAATACAAGTTAACACCGCTTATTCTCAATCATGTATCGTCAGCCCCGTTTTTCTTTTCAGCTTCAACTCTCCGCTCACATGTAGAACATTTTACAGCCTCGTTAACAATATAGATCGTCTTCCTAGATGTTGCGCAAACCTAGAAAAAAAAACAATTAAAGACAAGTTTCGCGCGTGGACGAGCGTGTATCGGTAAATAGAGAAATAAAAGGGGTAAATATTTGCCAGTAGTTTACCTCTTCAAGTTTTCCCCCCTTCTCTCGGGTACTCCTCTTCTTTATCGCGTCGAACGGGGTAAAATGCGAAGCGACGTATCCGAGCGATTTCCTGGGATTTTTTTCTTTTTTCTTTTGACGTGTTAAAAGCGAAGGTTGGAAAGCTCTCGCCGAGACATGGAGAGGACCTGATAACAACTAATTGAAAGGTTAATCTACATAGCAGCCTGTGACAAAGTGGTACCCTCCCCCTTCTTCTTCTTCCTCTCCCTCTGTAGACATCCCTTTACTTCAGCGCAGCGGACCGTCGCCCCTTTTTTTTTTTTTTTTTTTTTTTTTTAGTGCGCTCCTTACAATGATATTGACAATTTCACTCTTTTTTCTCTCCCACTCCACCAACCTCGTTCATCTATGATCCCATATTGACATTTTTACACATCTATTCCCCATTGCATATCTACGGAAGAGGATTAGAGCCACTGAAAAAAAAATAAATAAATAAAGTTAACTGATTTTTAAATTTATTTCAGTATAATATGGGGGGGAAAAGTCGGAATTTTTAATTTAATCTCAGAATTCTGACTTTTTTTCTCTCAGAATTCTGACTTTAATCTCAGAATTCTGACTTTTTTTCTCTGAGAAATCTGACTTTAATCTCAGAATTCTTACTTTAATCTTAGAATTTTGACTTTTTTCTCTGAGAAATCTGACTTTAATCTCAGAATTCTGACTTTAATCTTAGAATTCTGACTTTTTTTCTCTGAGGAATCTGACTTTAATCTTAGAATTTTCAGTTTAATCTCAGAATACTGACTTTAATCTCAGAATTTTGACTTTTTTTTTCTCAGAATTCTGACTTTTTTTCTGAGAATTCTGAGTTTAATCTCAGAATACTGACTTTAATCTCAGAATTCTGACTTTTTTCTTAGAATTTTGACTTTTTTCTCAGAGGAGAAAAAAGTCAAAATTACGGAAGATGATTAGGGCCACTGAAAAAAAAACTAACTGATTTTAAATTTTATTTCAGTGTAATATGAGAAAAAAATTTGACTTTAATCACAGAATTCTGACTTTTATCTCAGAATTTTGGACCTTAATGTAGATGGGCACCATGAAGCAAGAGATGTGGGAGCACTCAGCTTCACTGACAAATATGTGAGTCGTTTGGGAGGGCCAGTAACACATTAGTGGAAAATTACAGAATTAGGTGACTTTTTATGTGCCCGAGGGGTCCCTGGTAATGCTATTTCATTAATGGAAAAGCAGAAAGTGATTAAAACAAGAGAGCTAGTTTAGTTTTTAAAACAGACATAGCTACAGCTTGATGCTAACATGTTTGTTAGCTGTCGGAAAACAGTCAGAATTCTGAGGAAAAAAGTCAGAATTCTTTTTTCTCATATTATACTGAAATAAAATTAAAAAATCAGTACCGGTACATTTTTTTTTTCCAGTGGCCCTAATCCTCTTCCGTACATATCTCATTATTATCTTTTTATTACTATTTATGTAACATATTAAGCATCAAATACCCATGGGGATGTTAAACTTCCATTAAATAAATATGTAAATATGATAGGCACACTTTTTAATTTTTAAATAAGCAATTTCCTGCAATTGACATAAAGGAAATTTCACATTCTAATCGGTTAATTAACTCCACCAAAGCTGAAGATAAAGCAAAACCAGCAGTGTTAATTTACGATTCCTTTTTTTCCCCAGTTTTTTCATCAGTGCTCCCTTCACTCAACTCTAGCTGCAAAAGAAATACCAGAAAGCTAATTTCTCATGCAGTAATGCGGATGTAATTAGGGAGATAATTGGTTACTTCTCATCAGATAACAAACACATACACAGTGCTGGAAGAGGAGCCCAAATGAAAGAGTTGCTCTTCTGTAGAGATGTATTCAGTGACTGATTTAAACCATCTAATACACTTGTAAATAATCTTGTCATTTAAACATCATTAGCGTCTAAAGTTGATAAGATAACCCATAAAGGAGGATCGAACGTATTCTGAACCAAAATGAAGAATCAGATCAGGCAGTTATTTTTTCATCTTTTTGGTTTAATACTACCGACCGATCTTTTATAAGTGCTCTCTGCTAGTTCGAGGTAAAATGAAGCTATTCAACAAGTTATCAGAAATGGTCCTCAGAGATAAGATATAATACGACTCAAACAGTAGCTATCAGTTTTGTCAGATGGAAATCCATCATGAGAATCTCCTGCTCAACAACATCCCAAAGGTGATCTGTGATTAACATCTGAAAACTGTGGAGGCGATTGGTGTGCAGGGAAATCATCATCTGTTCTAAGATACCAAATTAAACTTTGCAACAAGGTGTGTTGTCTTGCTGAAAGTAGCCTTCAAAAGATGTATCCACACTGGTCTTAAAGGGATGAACATGATCATAAGTAATAACAGACCAAAAGAGTACAAAGAACTCATTTCCCAAAGCACTGCACCACCAGCTCCAGGGAAATTCTGGCGTTACAGCAGCCAAAAGATTATAGAAAAAATGGTATATAAAATGTATAAGAATAACATAATAGTGGAGAGTTAAAAGATAAACAATAAAATACTGTCTTAAAAATATAAAAACCGTGAACCTGGAGAATAAACAACCAATAACAAACATGGACATTTTCACATTATCTGAAAATAGCAGCAACATCAGAGATGTGCAAAATGACAGCAGCATGTTATTTAACTAACTAAGGTAGAAACTGTGCAAAATCAGCATGAATGTAACGACCTATTGAGGTTGTTGGGAACAGTGATAGGTATAATATCTTACATAGACAAATAGTCTATGCTTACGTCAAATGATGTCATTTGAATGCTACAGCTAAAATCCAGACATAAATTATTTTCAGATTTTAGTGAACCTGATTGAACTGTTTGTTTTTAGGTTACAGAAATCTGCCCTTTGAAACAGCCCGACCTTCTGATCTCTAAGCGTATCTCATATGTATGGGGTGATAATGCCGCAGAGCATTTCTTTTTTTCAGGTCTTACAGTGGCGCAGTGGGTAGCACTGCTGCCTTGCAGGTTCAATTCCCGGCCCGGGGTCTTTCTGCATTCTCTCCGGGTACTCCGGCTTCCTCCCACAGTCCAAAAACATGACTGTTAGGTTAATTGGCTTCTCTAAAGTCCCCTTAGGTGTGATTGTGTGTGTGAATAGTTGTTTGTCCTGTTTGTCTCTGTGTTGCCTTGGTGACCTGGCCGAGGTGTACCCTACCTCTCACCCATTGACAGCTGGAGATAGGCACCAGCACCCCTCGCGACGTCACTTGGGATAAGTGTGTAAGAAAATGGATACAAACATATTTTTCCAAGCCACCTCCATTACACGGTATAACTCATGGTTGTTTCCGTGTAGAGCTGGCTTGCTTTACCAAACATCCCAAACATTGTGACACTTCCACCTCCATACTTCACAGTTGGTATGAGTTTTTTTGTTTCGTTTTTACTGCAATGGTGTACTAAGAACAGCAAACATCTGCTCTGCTCTGATATCCCCCCCCAATAAACAACTTTAGATTTATCCTTTCAAGAACATTATTCCAGAAATCATTCTTTTTGTCTAGATTTTAATATACATTTCAGTTTGGTGTTCATGTTTTTACTACAGAGCACACATTTTGAGAAAGTTTACCTTCTATAGTCTGATTTTATAAGCATGGACTTTAACATCCTACTCTGCAAAACCCTGCTATATGGCTGGTGGTAACTTTTTTTTGAAGATTTCAGACATTTCTTTTAGCATCTTGCAGTTTGCTCTCAGGGTAAACTTGTTAGAGGAGTGGTTGATTTTAAAACCTCCATTGAGATCTCTGTAAATCCTTTACCAGACATAAGCCCCTACAATTATCCTTCTGTAGACCCAAGAATTATAATCACCACAGCCTCCAAAGTGAGGGGTACTCTAAACTTAGGGTAAAGTATGACATCCTTTTTCAAAATGCTGAGTTACTCTTTAAGTTTTGTTCCTCATGTGATCACTGTTTTTATAATATCAGTCACTGGAAGTTAGATTAAATGTGGGGATTCCTACAGAAAGGTCAAAAATTTATTTTCTTTAGTTTCAATTGTCAAGTTACATTAATTAAATCTTCAGTTTGAACCTCAATAAGTTGTGATAGTAATATTTGCTATCCATCTTTAACAATTTAGCCCATCTACCTAATAAAGTCAGGTATTACTCTTTAAAAATAAAAACTTTAATTTAAGATCCATTTTCAGTAATCAACATTGAGACGTGTTTATTGAACTGTAAGGCTTTTATGTTTTTGTTTTTTTCTGCACACTGTTTGACATCTATACCAATCAATTAAATAATAAAAGTGCCAATTAAAAAAAATCTATAAATTCAGGCAGGTGAAATATGAATAAGGAGAATTTAAATTGAAAGCTTTTAATGGGCTGGCGTCATGATAAAGAGACTGACCAGGGGAGAAAAAAAAAAAAAGCTGCCTGTGTCTGGCTGTAATGAATGCCACCCTGGGCCCCAGCAGGTCCTCCACTGCTGCATGGGTCCAGGGATAATTTGAATTGGAGCATGTGCCATAGCAGTCTGCCCTTCCCCCCCTCAATTCCTGCCAACTGCCACACTGGTGTTCACAAACACTGCTGCCCATCTGCGGGGCAAAACACTGGCCAGGACCCCAGTTACTCCTTTGCAAGCATCATCATCATTAACAGTGAATATATCTATATGTGCGTTTGTGAAGTCACTGATCTAGAGAATGTCATTAAATGAAAAAATGTGTCACTGCAAAGTGGACTGAAGTTTATGTTTTGAATAAAGTATAAAAATTACAAATTTTAAACTAAACGAAAAAAATCTGATAAATAAAGTGTGTTTAAGATTTTTGGTTTTCAGATCTGTGTTGACTGAGCAGGGCCAAAGTTTGTCAGTGAAAGTGTGAAAAGTAGTTTCCCCCCATTGTGGCAGGCATCCTCATTACTTAATCATGGCTCTCTCTCTTTTTGTGTTTGTGTTTTGCCATCTGTCATCTTGAGAAGCAAATGAACCAGCTGCCATGGAGTGTGATCTTGTCCAATCAGAATGGCCGCCCTTTTCAAAGCGCATCTGTGGAAAACCTTAAAAAAAAAAAAAAAAGCTGATTGAAGGAGAGAGTTGGAGTTATTAGTAACATCTTGGCTGCAGAAAGTTTTTTTTTATTACCTGTAAGATCTGGTTTGATATTGTCTGCAAAAGCAAAAAAATAAAAATAAATCTAGGACATAATCTGTTCTATAGAAACAAAAACTGTTATTTTCATCCTTTGCAGTCAAAGAGATAAGTGCCAAATTATTTCAAACACTTGAGAGACTGGCCAACAGTTTCTGCTGGTGGGTAAAAGGGGGTTGCTCCCTCTGATCCCAGGCTCCAACCCCCAGCGACGGCACAGCTGGGTACCAAGGATCAGCCTAATTTTCAGGTCCCTTTAATGGTCGTGGCGAAGAGCAACCACTAATCCCTTAAACTGAGAAAAATGATCTCCAGCTGCCCTGCAGACAGAGTCCAGTTTGGACCCAAACTAACAATGGGGGTGAGGGGAGGCTGGGTGTCTTTACACAGTTCTGGGTTACAATTCCCATAATGCAAGATTGGGGTGTCTAGCTGACTAAATATAAGGACTTCAAAAACTACTTG
Organism: Cyprinodon variegatus; assembly: GCF_000732505.1. NCBI lineage: Eukaryota > Metazoa > Chordata > Actinopteri > Cyprinodontiformes > Cyprinodontidae > Cyprinodon > Cyprinodon variegatus. The sequence continues at coordinate 1,508,179 of NW_015150465.1, forward strand.
TGCTTTGTATTGTAAAATCTTTTTTATTTGTTTATGAAAAACCTTCCAATTTGATGCTATTGTAACTGCAACTTTAAAAGAACAACATAGCTTTTAGAGCAAAAAAAAAAGAAAAAAGGAAAACAAAACACTCAATCCAAAACAGCCTTTTTGTTGTCTTTCAAAACCAAAAAAGTGATTTTTAAAAACCTTTTTACATCAGAAAGCACTTTTGTAACCAGGTCAAATTTTGGGTGTGACATTTACAACTGCATCATTATCAGTAATATTATTCCGTGTCTGTGTTCAATGTAGCAAAGAGAAAAACAAAAATAAAGGGACAACTTTTTCTTCATACACTAATAATAGCATTCCTTTAGGAAATGTTTTTCACCCAGCATTTAACATTAATCTGAATCTCTGATTTAAGAGTAGAAAACAACCCAAACACAAAGAAAGAAGATATAAAAGAGTTAATGATATGGCTACAACCAATAACTGAAGGAGGGGGGAAAAATAGCCCGGCCCTAACAATAGAGGTAAATGTGGGTGTTTTTTGTTACCGTATATCCTCCATAATCCAAAACATCTTTTGATATCCATGTATTGCATAAATATCCATGTATTGCATTATAACAATATAATGCTGTCAACATAATACTGCCTCAGTTCAGTCACATTATTGAGCTCCTGCCGTGACTTTAACCTGTTGTGTGATCACTGCATCCTCTGAATATCTCTGATATTTTTGCAGCATTACCATGTGGTGGTTTAAACCCCGTGAGTAAAACATTTACTGATGATGTGGAAATAACTGAGACTTGCAGAAATAGTTTTTTTGAATAGTGATTTTAGTTGTGTGCATTAATTCTCCTCTTTCAAAAAATACAGCTGGTCTAGGCTTGAGATGGTGCGCTTTTAAATCTCTTAGTGGGTGCCAGATTGTAAAGTATCCAAGCGGCCACACCGAACACACCTTCCTCCACTCTGGATAGATCACCATGTAACTCTTCACTATACAAACTTTAATTAGTGTTTTTTTGGGACCATGATTGCCCTTCTAGTGGTAATTATGTCATGCGATGATGCAAAAAAAATATGCGTTCAAAATTTTGCATCACCACACTTTAACAAATTTCTAGCTGCTTTTTTTTGTTTAAATTAAAGGTATAAAATGCTAAAATATGCCCCTTAAAGATTGCAATGCCTACTATTGTGGTACTTTTATTAATGATGTTTGCAGCAGCTAAGCTGCAAATCGGGAATCTTTATATCAGAGTATTAGACCTTCAGCTACAGGAAGCATTAATGAGACTTTATGTTAATGTTAGCTTGCATTGATTCTTTCAATTATTACAGTGCCCTCTACACTTATCTACACACCTGATTTGTATAAAGACCTTTAATAAATATCTATTATTGTAGTAGCATTACTCCCCTTTTAATTTCAGTACATTTATTTAATAGGAAAGAATATCCTCTGTTAGAAAATATCTGTTCATAAAATAAATAAGCAGTGCTACACTCACTGACATTATAAATGGAAATCTGGGGGCTTCTGCAAAACAAATGAAAGTTAATCATCTTTCAGCAGTTAATTCCTACACAGCTCATGGCCAAATCACCCCAGAAATGATGCAAACATTAATCAAATGAATTTTCCCCAAATAAAGTTTGGGTTGTATTTTCAAAAATCATGACTTTATGTTACTGCAGTATATTTATTTAAATTTTCAACAGGGGGTCCGATTTATGTGGATATAACCGTAAACACATTTCTTCTGCATCACTAAAATCACCTCAGGGCTCATAAAGTCAAACACAGAAGAAGTCAACCACTAGTGACTGGCTAATCAATAACATTTCAAAGAATTTGTAAGCAACAGTTGAGAAAAGCATTGTAAGGCTGTTTGTTTGCCTTTCGTGGTCACAAGTGGTGAAGGGAGCAAGAAACCAGATTCTTAGAATCACTCTCCTGAGATAATATTGAAATGTTCCCACAGTATGATCACTTTTTTAGTTTCTTCCATAAATTTCCACTATATTGTAGAGTACCTTCAAATTACCACATGAAAATAAAAGGCAATGGAACGATATACAGTTCATGTTACTAATTCAATCTTATGTATGAACATGGCTTTACAGATAAACACCATTTGATATGCAAAGCTAAAATGTGGTTTAAATTAAATTACAATATCTTATTTGCTTATTAGAGCCTGAAAAGACAGTCAGGCTCCAGCATTTGTTAAGATAACGTCAGTCACAGGAAATCGAAAATGGCGAAACCCTGAAGAATACAAATCAGTACAGTAAGCATCTTGTGGGAATGAAAATTTGGATCCATCAGTGAAAATCGGGTTTCTCTGGGAAGGTGCATCCCACACGTCTGATGATGACGTTAGCTGCATAGTGTCCAGCCCGGATACACTCCTCCAATGGCTGCTCCTGGACCAGTGCAGATAGGAATCCTGAGGAGGAAGACAAACTGAGGTAAGTATTCTGTATCTTTCAGAGTCAAAGAACTTCAGAATAAATCTGATTTTATGGTGTTAACCATAGAAACATTTGTGTTGTTAAAAAAAAAAAAAGCCCTTATGATGGTAATTCTATATTAAGCTGATTAGCATAGAATGTTCAAACCTCCAACAAATGAATCCCCTGCTCCGTTGGTATCCACAATTTCATTCTGGTCGATGTCCAACACAGGAAACATGGTCACCTTATCACCTGTGGTCAGGAAGTAAAATCATTGTTACTTGAAATACCTGCAAATTCTCCAAAGTACTTGAACAATTTCAAAATGTTTTCACAAAACACGAATCAGTGAATTTCAACAAGAATTATGTGACAAACTTACTGTGAAAACATTTAATCAGTTGTTAATTTTTTGTTTTGTTTGTTTATTTACCAACTTGTATACCACGTCTAGTGACAATATTTTCTACAGATTTACCAATCCTACAATTTTTGTTGTAAATACCTCAGGACTGGTCAGTTTAGATGGAGAGCATCTGCACATACATTTCAGATAGGTTGCATGTTTAAAATCATTGTTCTGGTGGAGGGTGATCTCCCAGTTTAAGTAGCCTTGAAGCAGTTTCCTTTTTTTATCTTCCAATCAACTCCTAACAGCTTCTTTGCAGAATAACACTGCAACACAACAGCCATGTTTAAAGTGTAACTCACCCCCAAATTCCCTTTTTTAGCATTACAACTGTATAAACTGGGTTTATGGGGATGTAGTTTAAAGCAGCACTGTGTAACTTTTAGCCAATAGGAGTGCTTGACCTGTAAATTCAACCTTTTGCACTATCAAAAAATTAAAGGTCTTCCTCTGTGTTTTAGAATCTGATAGCAGACCGGTTTGAAGCGGCAGATCGAGACGTCATAAAGTTACTTGTAAAAATAAGGCCACATTCATCTCTCTATATTAAATCCTAAATTGAAGTACCGAAAATATATCCTATCAGGTAAGATTCATTTCTGTTTTTTTGCCTAATAAAAACTTTAAGCTTACTGTAGTTACAGTAGCTCTCATGTTTAGGTGGAGCTCAGACTCTTTTAAAGCAGCAGTTTGGGTCACATGACTCATTGAGTGATGGAACCAGCTCTCTTGAGCTAACAGCTACTGTTACTGTTTATCGCTTTTTCAAACCAGAAAAAATCTAACGACTATTTTATGTGTTGATGGAGAATTAGGAAACAAAGTAAAAAGGAATGATAACTCAACATCAGGTAAGTTTGCAACCTCCAAGCTGATTCTAAAAAGGGTTTCCATCTCCTGTTTTGTGCAATAACTCTTTCTCGCAAAACCCAAAAAATCACCTCAAGCTAGCATAAGTACAATTTAGTGAATTTAAGGCGGTGATTTTCAATTATGCCGTTTCCAACAAGCTTTTCTGATGTGATACTATGATGGAAATGCACCTACGGTAATAATAATCTTTAACAAACCTCTGAGGTTGTCTCTCAAATTACGCAGGTAGACGATCTAGTAAGTAAGGAACGTCTCATGGCCAAAAATGCACACATGCAATAACAGACAAAGTTCTTTGTCTTGGTGAGTAATGCCTTTGAAGTGACAAAAGTTGACATGAGCTTATAGAAACAGGTCCACATGTGATTAAAGGGGGTTAGGCACGTAAAAACAACAACAACAAAAAAGGGCAGAAAAGGAGCATTGACTCACAGTTCTGATATATTTGGGGCCTCATAATATTAAATCTGCACTCATATAACATAAAATGTGCCTGGATAGTAGTTTACATGCATGTTTTTAAAATAAAACTGCTCACATAAGTATTCATTACACGTGTAAACTATTGGCAAAATTCTGAGGCAATAGGTTGCAGTAGATTTATTTCAGGGGTGCTAGGGAAAACTGAATATCAATGCACAGCACGCTTTAGGTCCTTGTATCAGTTTTACTCTACAGCAAAATTATGCACCAACTTGTGTTGGTCTATTTCATAAAATCCACCCAAAATTTATAGGAATTTGCGGTTTGTGACCAAAGAATGTTGCAAAATGCGAATTCACAACAAAATTAAGTTAATTTTCTTCAGTGTAACGACACATTTCAGCTAGACTATTCACAAGAAGAAATAGAAATATGAGGAAATCTTTGAATCCAAAAGTTTAAATCTGGAGTACATTAGATCAGATAAACAGGAACACTGGCATTTATATGTTCACTCTGCAAAAATAAAAAAAGATCATTGGTAAATTTTTGCACTTAAGACACAAATATCACCCAAATATGCAACCCTAAGCAATACTATACAGATTTGGACAAAAGACTGATTTTATTTATTGCTCAAGTATCTCATTATTAGGACTTTTCACATTTTGCTACAACTAAAATATTTCATACATATTTGGGAGATTTTATTATATAGATTGAAACAAAAGAAAGTGCACAACTGTTCAGAGGAACTATTTTTGGATATTTTAAAATAAACTTCTCTGTGTCAATACTTTTTTCACTAAACAAACCTTAATAAGGATTCGGACACAGCTTTTCAGTTGGATCTAAACCATTTTATCGGATCTCTGACTGAATGTTTATGGTCGCCGTAGTTCTGGCAGATCAATCTCCTTTCAGGTAGAAGTAAAATCTATTATAATCTAAAGGTGCATTTAGTCAGAGAGTAAACCAATTGTTCCATATAGATTTACTGTACATTTAACAGGATTTAATCTCTATTTCTCTCAAGACTGGCTTTCTTGGCATTCTTCCATAAAAGGCAGTTATGTTGAGTTGACATCTAGTGATCCTGTTGCCTGAGCTGAGCTGTGAATCTCATCAACTTCTCCACAGTCACCATCTTTGGTCTCCTGACAAGAAAGCCTAGCAATACTTTCCAGTTATTTGCATTTGATATCATCTGGCGCAATCATAGTGACAGCAGCCCTCATTAGTTTTGGACACCATTTAAAAAATTGTGGAAAACTAAGTATTATTTTCCTTCCTCATCACAGTTGTGCAACAGATGATGGTAGTCAATCATGCAAAACCTTATTAAAATACGTTTTGTTTGCAATTCTAGAAGAAGTGGAGAGAAAAAGAAATGTAAACACCTCTTCCTACGCGAAAAACATTAACAATCATTTTCATACTGCTATGTGTATTTCCCTTTTTAAAAAAAAAATATTTTATTCTTTTAAGGATTACATGCAATCCGGGAAGGACTCAGAATAGAGCCGCTGCTCCTCCACGTCGAGAGGAGCCAGTTGAATCGGTTTGGGCATCTGGTTATAGGGCGTCCTAGACGTCTCCCTGGTTCATTTAAATTTATTTATATAGCGCCAATTCACAACACGTCATCTCAAGGCACTTTACAGTTTACCAGATCATACAGTAAAATTGATT
>NW_015150465.1:1514512-1544187 GCF_000732505.1 Cyprinodon variegatus
GGATGGATGGATGGATGGATGGATGGATGGATGGATGGATGGATGGATGGATGGATGGAAAAAATGGTCTGTTCAACTTTCCCAAGACTGCAATGTTATACAGCAAATGAAACAGTTTAATAACAGTTTAAAATGGAGGCAAGTAATTTTATTTTTTCTATTTTTATTTTTTCTTCTCTGTGAAGGACCAAATACAACAGAGATGGACATCTAAGGGAAATATTAACTTCTGAAACAGTGGACAAGCCTTCTTAGCCTACTGTTTTGGATTACAGGATTACACAAAGCGCCAGGTCAGGGTAGTGGTTTCACTTTAAAACTGAATCCATAACATGAGAGTCTTTTATTATTTTCAGAGGATCACACACCGCCTCAATTATCAGCCGTGTGTGAACTTCAAAGATGCTTTGAGTTTAAAGTGGAGAGAGGGGTGGGAGGAAGAGGAACAAAAATCTACCAGATGACAAAGTCTTGAGGTGTAGAGTGACATTAAATCAGCAACTTATGTCAGAACAGTGTAAACCACACACACAATCTTCAAACAATCCGAGGGCCCCGGTGTAGACGTGAACCTTCAAGAGGGTGTCAGAGACAAAAGACTGACGTTTGGATGAAAGCAACAGGAGGGGGCTGACAGAACTCTTATTGAGAAAAGACGCTGCGAGTTTAAGGAGAACACGAGAAAGAAAAAAAAAGTAAAAGAAACTACAAAAAATGTGTTTAATGAGGCTCCCTGCTATGTGACAAGGGCTCAGAGACGATCAGAGTAGCGGATACGACTCTGCACCTTATCAATTTTTAAAAGCACCAAAGTTCCTGCCCTAAAGAGGTAAAGATAAACCTGCAGCTGAACACCTGATTTCAGTAAAGGTGTGTAAAGGAGGGCTGCGTAACAGATCATGTACCAATCATGTATTAGATTAAGAGTTCAACGCTGTTTTCCTAACAGCACTAATTCCTGTTAAAAGGAAGCAGCTGGCTGATAAAAAAGAAAAAAAAAATTAAAATATAACAAAAATCCTTTCAGGATCTGCTAATTAACAGCATAAAGACTTTGTTAAAGTAATTCCACAGATGAAGCCTGAGAACCGTCCTCCCCCTTCAAATGATTAACCGCACGTTAAATGTGTGCTTATAATACATTTTTATTTTGTCAGTTATACTGCTGTTAAGGGAACTGAAGTTGTGCAATGTGGTCGTGGTAATTCAACAAACTCTGCAGCGGTAAAAAGTGCATCTTTTAAAGGCTGAAACGGATGCACTTGTTATGCAACAAGGCTGATATGGAGGGTGTGATCTCATGAGAATCATAGCCCGATAACGGACGAGGATCGGAGGCCCTATTTTGTATTAAGAAGTATTAAAACTTTTATTATTGGTATGTTACAACCACTAATCTCAATAAAGCCTTGATAGACCAACACAAAGTAGATTATGACGGAAATTATAGATTAGATTATGTGGAAATTAAGTGGAGGGACATTATACAAGATCTCAAAACAGAAGGCTGAAAAGGTGCCATGCATTTGGATTCCCTCCCCCGGCTTCAATGCTTTCACTGCATCTAGATACTCTATGTAGAGCAGGGGTGGGCAATTCCAGCTAATGAGATCCTGCAACTTTTGGATTTGCCTTTGGTTCAACACACCTGAATCATGTATTTAGATTATTAAGAGGAGTCTCAAGGAACTGACTGTATACTGAGCAGGTAACTCAGCCATTTCACTCGGGTGTGTTGGACTTAGGGCGGATCTAAGGTCGGAGGCTAAAGTTGTATAATATATTTTGATGGAGGGGTGTGTGTTAGCAATGTTTTTTTTTTTTTTTTGGCACATATTCATATATGGACATACTATTAGACAAACTTGAAATAATTATCGTGTTTTCCCGACTATAGTGCACACCTCACTATAAGCAGCACCCACTAAATCAAAATGTGTGAATTTGGGATATTTGTCCTCTGTGGTGCCTGCTGCTAGCATGTTGTGCTAAATGAAAATTAACCCCTTATTCTTTAATTTTACTTCCTCCTCTGGCGGTTAAGAAAAAAAAAAAAAAAAAGCTGCACCTTCTTATAAGCTACTTGGTACGAAGCATGGGAAAAAAGAAGTGACCTATAGTCTGGAAAATACGGTAGTTCAAGGCTTTGACTGGGCCATTTTTCATAGGCCCGATCCTGCATGAATCTAAAGCCTCCATTTGTTGCTCTTGCTGTATGCTGGAAGGTAAATGTGACCCTAATTCAAAGTTTTTTTTGCAGGTTTTCTTTCAGTACTTCTCTACAGACTCTTCATGGTTTGTTGTTGTACATCTGTAGATCTATCATAATATTTATTTTGATATTAGGTTGCACTTAGATGAACTCTGTAACAATTTGGTAACCTCTAAAGGCAACTGTTTACAGTAGCTTTAGTTCAAGGATACCAAAGTAACCCAGTGAACATTTTTCAGTCAAAAAAATCCCACTAAATGATGTCCTTGTAATTCACAGAATGCTAGGTTAGAATAGGTGGAAAAATGTTTCTTTTACATCTATAGAAATTAAAAGTCCAAACTTATATCTATTTGACCCATTAATAACTGGCAAAAATTAAAAACCGACAGTCCTAAATAAAAGACCACTTGAAAACTGATGCAGTTATTTATAAAATCCGACTTTCATCTTTGTGCAATTAATAAATAAACCTTGAATTTTTATGTGTTTAATTGAGAATTTTATTAAAGTTGTAAAATGCATTTTTTTAGGACAAATTAAATGGAGTTCCTCAAATTTTAATAAAATGAAAATGTGTGAATTTGGGTTATCTGTGCTCATCCAGCACACCTACTAATGCTTGACACTTTTGATTTAATGCAGATTGGAACACCCCTAACAAAAGGGTGTTTTTAGTACATTGATATAGATTTACTTACTGACAGATCTTTGCTCACCTACAAAAAGGAGAAATATTTTCAGTTGTTTGTAGAGTTAAAACTATAGCTAAAGGTTCCTTAAAGAAATGTTTTTACAGAATTAAACCAGGTGAAACTAAAACTTTTTCACTTGTGGAGTTCTGGATAGAGCATATTGAAAGACGAAAACGTTTTGTCATTCAGAATGCAAAATATATATATATATATATATTTTTCCACAATTTTGGTATATTTACTGCTTTAAGTGTGTTACTGTGTTAGCTAAAGGCAAGTTTTTACTCCAGTAAACAATCAATTACTAAATTAGTTGACGATTTTTTTCATCCGATGCCATGTAGGATGAAAAAGATGTAGGAGTTTGCCCTAAAATTGAAAGGATTGACGGTTCAAGCCCCGGCTCCGACTTTCAGTGTCGTTGTGTCCTTGGGCAAGACACTTCACCTACATTGTCTACTGATGGTGGTCAGAGGGCCCGGTGGCGCCAGTGTACAGCAGCCTCGCTTCTGTCAGTGAGCCCCAGGGCAGCTGTGGCTACAATGTAGCTTGCCACCATCAGTGCGTGAGTGTGTGAATGGGTGAATGACTGAATGTAGTGTAAAGCGCTTTGGTCAAGTCTCCTGACTTGAAAAAGCGCTATATAAGTACAGGCCATTTACTATTAATCAACTAATCATGATTTATTGTTTAAGGCCTACTTTGTTTTTCTTGCTTTATGTAAATACATTCCTTTACTCTTCTCTAAAACCATCTATCTGCTCTGTCCAAAGTATGATTTTAATCTTCTTCCGCAGAATGCCATTTATCCTTTAGTTTCAGGTGCACAGCAGTTTTATCTTGGAAGTTTCCCTGGCTCCTTCAGCATGATTAGCTGGTAACTTTTACTTTCTTTTACAGTACATCAATAACCATATAATAATATGGTAATAACATAGCAAGTCACACTATTTTACTTTGTAACAAGAAAAACTTTATTTAGTAATAACCCAAAAATGTAATAATTACTGGCATGTAATTATTACAATTGTATTTTACTATGAAACAATAGAGACATTGACTGGGTAGTTACCATTAGGTTACAACATAACAGTTTCTACTATTGGCCACCACCTCCCACCAGATTACAAGGTAAATTGTAACTTATGATCAGGTAAATAAAGCATTATAACACTGAATTCACGTTACATATACAGTAAAAGAGAGTTTAGTTTTGAAGTTTGGCTTGCTGTCTTCTAGGTTTGGTTTTCTGTTATATGCCAAGAAATAAACTGCATTTTACTAGATAACACATTGATTTATTGCTGCAGATGAAATGACTTACAGTATGAGTTACGTGGTAATAAAAGTTTGAAATCTAAGAAGTCTGAGTTTACCTTTTCTGCCTAAAATTTGAAACAAAGTACTTACCAAAATTCTCAAAAAGTTTTTCTTGTTACCTTATAATATAGTGTAACTTGCTAGGTTATTACCATCTTATTACATGGTTATTGATGTACTGTAAAAGAAAGCATTACCGATTAGCCTCATAGTCCTAATTACATTTGTTAACAGATATTTTGATTAAACTTCACACCATCGTTGTTCTACTAAGACCATTATGCAATGAGTAAAAGCTCCCAGTTAAAGAACTCAAAAACTCTGCATTGGATAGCCTGAAAACATGCTGGTTACATGAAATATAAGCTTTATAGAAGCTTTATAAATTGGTTCATAAAGTCAGTATTTAATTGGGTCAACATTTATCAGCTCTAACTGGCTCAGGTTGAAGGAAGACTTTTGAGTCTTCTAAGATGGGAATTTGAAAGAGACTAAAACAAATTGAGTCCTTTAGACAAAATCTATTTTGAAATATGTCTGGAAATGTGAGGATTTTCCACACAGGATGAAAGTAGAAGCAGATACTTTCAATGGTGTTAAAATGCCAAGAAGGAGGGGCTTACAAAATCATTGCAGATTCTTCTCAGTGCCCTTTAAACGATGGTCATCCAATAAATAGATTGACATTGTTTAAAAACTCTGGCACCAAACATGTTTTTCCTACTGGAAAAAAAAAAATAGATGTTAGATTCAAGAAGACTGACTAGAACTTGAAAAGCTATCTTGGCTTTCAGACGAAAAGGAGTCTGCACTGAGCTTGCCACAGTGTTTGGCGGTGAACCTTGTATTTTATAGTGAAGTTTCATGGAGTGCAGCGGAAAAGAGGTAGATAAAAAAATAAAAAACAAGGGGATGTTGGCTATGTTTCTTATGCAAAGCTGCAGTGCGATCAGCTGTGATGGTGCATCTGTTTCACTCCTGTTAGCGAGACGGAGAAGCAAAACAACAAGGAAGAGTGAAAGTTAGATGCAATACTATGATAAGAGAGTACAGTAGTCAAGAAACTGTATTTATTTTGTGTAAAGTGTGGAGTAGGTATGGCATATATACATATGTATCTATAGTAACGGTACATATTAACGTATATGATCAAACAAAGTACCTAGCATTTGCTCAAATCTCGAAGTATGGCACTGCTTATATATGTCTGTATTGATAAAGATTCTCTCACCTCTGCATGCAGGAAGCTTAAGACTGAAAGTGAAACCTATGTTTTTTTTCTATTTCGCTATAAACTAAACTAATACTTATCTGTCTACTGGGCTCACTCATGAAGCCCTGATATCTAATTCATAGACGCTTGGGAAGAAATAAAAACAAGACTGTGACGCAGCAAAAAAAAAAGCCTTGCCCTGACACTGCAGACTAGTTTAAGTACCACACTTTCACCCCAAAATAGCTGTGCTATTTAAAAAAAGGAGTGCATTATACACTGTTCGTGGCATGATTTTACAGAACAGCCCTTTGCCACATCACATCTTCAATACACCAACATACGCGAGTTGGAAATGGAGAACTAGATGCTCATATTTAAGTTTGGAAACTATAGCCACAATGGAACACATTAGATACTCTACATCTATCTGTGTTCCCCTACTCTTTGTTCCTTCGCATGGACGCTGTTAAAAATACACCTGTCCCTAATGGCCGGTATTTTAGAAATTACATAGTAAAGCCATTGGCAGGACTCTGAACTTGAGTGCATTAGGAGGTAATTCAGCCGATTGATTTAAGAGTGCTTGACTTGGAACACATCCAGAAGTTGCAGGGCATTGACCTTTGAGGACTGAAGTTTAACACCTTTTGTCTAAGAGAACATGACCTGGAGTCAGAGGTGGGTGGTAAATAGATGCATTCATATTTACTTGAGAAACTTTTTGAAGCAAGCTACACAAACCAAAAAAAACAAAACAAAAACTTTCAGGAATAGTTTTCCAGTATTGTACTTTATATTTTTACTTAGGTAAAATTATAATCAATTAGTGCTACTCTCAAATGGCCATTCTACCACCGTGGATGCCTTATAAATGTGTCTGTTTAAAGTGTTTTATAGATTTCAAGAGTTATAAGGGGGCACTTTTCTATGTTTTTATTTTTACACACCTTTTTACCCACTTTTTCTTCTTCATCAAATAATTAACATGTAGAGGGATTTTTCTTTACAACTTTAGTTCAACCAACATCATTATTATGGCCATTTCTATGTCAAAACTCCAGAAGTGACATTAAAAAGATTTACAATTCAAGGATCAAACAGAACCTCACTTTCTGATTTCTGACTTAGAAACATCGCTGATGACTTTTCCAGAGCGTTTCTGAGAAAGGCACATCATGGTACATTACACCTTCAATATTTCTCATTATTCATGACCGCAGTTTGTATTCTGCTGCTGGGGGAAAGTTCACACAACCTCACTGATGCAAAATATTCCATTTGACTGACACGTCAACTCAAGTTACACTCCAACAATTCCCTCGTTGTCTTTAACAAAGACCTCATTGGCAAAAATCTGCCTTGGACATGGCAATAAATATGAAAATAAAAAAAAATTAAATAAAAAGATCCTGCTGCCAGAACCCTCTGACTCTGTTGTTACTGGCTCACAGAGCTTCTGAAACATCACTTCACTGAACTCACTTCACATTTCACAATAATGAGTCTGGCAACTATTTTTTTTATATATTTTTTTTCAGTCAATAAACCTCCGCAGCACGCTTTTTTAAACCTAATGCTGTTCTTTTCAATTTATTCTGGCAAAAACAGTGGACCAGATTGCTGGTGAATATGTGGGAGTTTTGTAAGGCAGTGCTCTGACAGGTAATGTGCAGCAGCAGGAACACAAAAATAATAAAAACTCAAAGGAATTCAAATAATTCCTTCTCGTAAGGTGCTGTATAATCGTGTGCTTTGTTAATTCACACTTCATAATTCCCTCATTACAGCTTTTGAATGGTGGTGATTAAAAGAAATTCTTTCAGCAGCCATCTCTTTGAAATGAGTATCAATTAAGTCCTTTATTACTGGCTATTCTCTTTGGCAATGACAACCCTCAGCATAGCCGTGACTGAGTAAATGCTTTCTAATGAAAAAGAGAAAAAAAAGGTTGTTTAAATAAGAGGACTTCAACCGTTTTTGAAAAATGATCATATGCAGCAGCGTTTTGATTTGGATTACTTCAAGCTATATCACTTGTGTTCCAGTGTTCGATATTTTTTGCTTTGACAGGTAGAGCACTGAGCTGTCAAGTCATTCAAATTAATCATCTACACAAGTAAAACAATGAGTTCATTTCATATGCTGCTCTCACTACAGAGTGAATGGGAGCTACACATGAATATTTAGCTAAAGTGCTCGACAGAGATTCAGGGAAACATTTTTTTTTTTTATGTGAGAAACTTTCCTCCTCCTGGAACGCTTCCCGTTGTGTTTGGGCCAAAATCCTGGGCCTCAGAGAGGAAAGCAAGCCTCACCGCATTTCTTGGCAAACGTGACAGGTTAGAAGCGAGCTGACATTCAATCTGTTTCCCTATCACGACCAGCGTCTTTGCTTGCAAGTGAGTTATATAAAAGAGGACATATGCCCAAAATTACTGAAACCACAGGCGAAATATCATCAGCAGCTGAGATCCATCCAGAGAGTTGGGAAGAAAGACTCTTCAAGCTGATGTTTGATGCCTTATGAAAGTATTCACATTTTGTCATGTTAGGACCACAAACTCTAATGCATTTTATAGACCAACGCAAATTATGAAGTACAAGAAGAAAATGATTTCCTTAAAAAGAGAACTGGGGAGCGTTTGGAGTATTATCTACCACGGTAGCACATCTAAAGGCTGTACTTTCTATCATATTTGGTAAAAAGCTCATATTTAGTCAGGATGAATGAAGCGCTTGTCTGAAGAGCAATGAATTCAACCTGTACTTTGACTAGACCCATGGACAAAATTTTGATTTCAGAATTGGGGGGACCAAGTATTTATATATATATATATATATATATATATATATATATATATATATATATATATATAAGTTCAGTGTGTTTTCTAGTAGATCTTCTATGTTCGTTTCCTCAACCTCTTCAGCGCTGTGACCATCCAATCACAGGCCTGATTCAGTGGTGCATCAGATGTTTGTAAAGTGAGCTTATCAGGAGTGACAGCAGTAACAGCCAATCACACAACAAAAGAAAACTTAGGGAAGTGGGCATCAGATTCATGTTCAGACAGAGCTTGGGTACTGCTCGATTAGTGTCGGTTTACTGTAGCGTAACATTGTTTTTGGACAGTAAACCAAAACCAAGACAGACTTCTGATTATGACGGTGACTGGGCCACTCTGATATAATCGCAATATATGAGACAATTAAACAAAGAAAAGATCCATCCATCCATTTTCTACTGCTTCTCTCTCAGGGTCTTGCCGGGCTAGGTTCCTATCTTCAGCAGTCTATGGGCTAAGGGCGGGGTACACCCTGTACAGGTCGCCAGTCTATCACATAAACATTCAACCATAGACACGCGCTAACACTTAAGGGCGATTGAGTCCTCACATGCACTGGGAGCGCATGCAACCTCCATGAAGAAAGAGACCCGAAATCAAACTTCCTGCCACAACCTGCGGCTTCATGTGGACCAAAGATGACTATCTTAAATATCATAATGATGGGAGATGTAATCATGCATATTTTCTCATTTTGGTGAAATTAAGTATCTCAGGGTACTATACTCATCATTAAGTGTAGGCATCTACAGCAGACTTTATTCTACAGTAAATGCTAAAATAATTACTCCTATGAAATATGTGACATTTTAACACTTGGAATATGATTGTCGAACCCTTTTACCCATAATATTTGCCTAGAATATGCCTCTTTCTGTACTTTGTTGAAATGGAAAAAGGTGCTGGTAGTTAGATTTAATTTCTGCTGGCCTATTATTGCATTTTTTTCTTCTTCCATCCCACTTTCTGGTGCAGATTTTGCCCTTGATTGTGAATATAAAATAGGAGTCAAATGTGATCTCTTTAATAGTCAAAAGGTACTTATAAAGAGTCCTTTGATGTAGCAATTATTGTGGAGAAAGACTTAATATGTTTTCAATGTGTTTTGCACACCCGATCTAAAGCAAACTATTGGCTGGATGTTTAGGATAATTCTCCCTTGTGAAGGATCATCTTCTAATGGACTCTCTCTCACCACAGCACAATGGTTTTGCATGTTTGCTGTGTTTCCTACAAGGCTTGTGACAATCTTTAAAGGGAACTAAATGCTGCTTTTGTTTGTTTTTTCTTTAAGTTACAGTTTTCCACTTGAGCCGCATTTAAAAACTAAAGACCCGTGACTAATTCTCCTTCACAGTTTCCATCAGCCTCATCAATGTCTGATTAATACTGTCCTTGCCTGGGTGTCTGCAGTTTTCTCATACTAATCGTACTTTAAGTTCTCTAGATATTCAGAGCTTTGGATATTGTTTATAACCTGCCTTAACCATCCCCAGTTTCACCTCTGACCCATCTGCTGTGTTTAACTGGATTTATATTCTGTATTAGGGTAGTAAAAATCCTCTTTTTTTTTTAAGTGAGCTACCTTTTCTGTTGTCTTTCACATAAAATCTCATTAAGACATTGTGGTTTTAGGATGAAAAAATGTAGAAAAAGCTCCAGCCTGAAAATTTATTCAGTCAAATATAAAGTATGTAACACAAACACACGTTTAATTTTCATCACCATGTCAATTAAACATCACAATGTTTAATTTTCATGTAAAGGAGTTCTATTTCTGCTCAAAATTAATGGAGGAAATCATTTCAGTTCAGTATAAACTTTGTCCTCCATCTGACATGATTAACACATATAGTTCAGTATCAAAGGTAAAATCTGCCCGCCTTGCCCTCTCAAGAGCTCTGTAGCTCTCAGAGGGGCCGAGTCAGGCTTTATCAAGTCCTTATCAGCGATTACAGCGGGAACCCCTGCTGAATGGTGGTTTATTAGATCTCCTTCCTGTTAAGGTTCAGAGCGTAGTGATCTTAATTACTGCAATAATGTATAAGCAGAGGCCTGTGTAATTCCACCGTGTCAGAGGCGGTTAACGGAGGGCTATTTTAACTTGCTCCTGGCTCTTAAGCATCACATTTAAAATGGTTTTGTGTTAAAAAAAATGATGCCCTGAATAAAAGACAGGAAAAAGAATAACAAATTGACATCTCTTCTTAGAGAATGATACCACAGGGGAAGGCATTCTCCCATCCTTAATCGCTGTAAAATGGTTTATAAAGTGGTTTAACATGACACACAGAGGCTGGCAAATCATCAAATCCTGACAGGAGGACAAATTGCAAACAAAATGAGAGATCAAGTTTATTAGAGTGCCGCCTCTGGGAAATGAAAATCTTTAATTCTCTTTTTACATTGACATTTATTTGGCTGGTATGAATAGTGACGCCCGCTCACATGCATGCAAACGCACACAAACCGCTTGTGTTGCACCTACGACAGCTGTAACAGCTCCACCGCAATGATGGCACACTCAATGACATTTATCATGTTTGCCTTTGTAGATGACATCTGAAACACATTGTCTTTCATCCAGCCAGCATTCATCATGTATTTTATATAAAGTTCACAGAGGCGCACGGCTGTGTCTTTATGCAGGAGCAATGAGGGGAGCAGGCAGGAATTATCCATCACCTCCAGCACAAAGGATGGATCCTTATTCCTTTTTAACCCTCAGGCTTTTCGATAAAAAGGGCTATTACATATTCTCCCTGAATAGGAAATTCCCTTCCAGGAATTCAACTTTAAATCTTTGTGTTTAAATGGGCTTGTTATATATGGCATAATTCAGGAGTAGATCAAATTAGCATTATCATCATTTGGCTAGAAAGGGATTTTCCTTTTCTAAGAAGAGTTTGTCTCTATTAATATTTTCCAAAAATGTCATTTTATATGATAACTAACTAAAAGTAACACATAACTTTTAAACTAAAGGATAAAGAATTTGGGTTCAATAATTATTTTCTTTATTCAATTAATATTTACTTTTTTATTTATTCTCTAAATCAATTACATCTCTAAGACTTTGATGGAATGTCTTACATACTTGTCCATTGTTCTTTCCAAAACTGCTCTAGCTCAGTAAGATTAAATGGAGTAAAACTGAGCATTTTTTAAGCACTGTTACTGATTCCAAGTTAGATTTAGGTTCAGACTTTTACTGTGGCATTTAAAAAAATGAATATGCTTTCATCTAAACCATTCAATTCTGGCACTAACTGTATATTTGCATTTAAAGATTAGCTTCTGCACCACTTGGAAGCATTTTACGAAAGCTGTTTTTTTCTGAGCCTGTCATTGCTAAAGAAGAGCATCTCTCAATTATGATACTCCCACCACTATGTTTCACCAAAGAATGTTTTGCATGTCAGCCAAAATGTTGAGTTTCAGTCTCACCCACCAGAATACTTCTCTCTGAATCAATAGGGGCTTAAATACTTTTGCAAGGCACTTTGTACACGGTAGGACTAACATAAAGAACTCTGCGATATATATATATATATATATATATATATATATATGTTGCAATTAGTTTGAATTATTTTTTACCATAGTTATCTTTTTTTTTTATTTTGTTCATTACAACTGAAGAAATGATCATCATCAATAAGCCACATCCCCTTTGCTGCAAGTTGATATCCATTGTTTTTCCTCTAAGTGGCAGAGCCAGGAACAAAAAAAAATAACAGGGTTTACTGCATCAGGATACGACAGTGACATGTTATTTTTTTCATTGCATGTCTCAGCTACTGGACTACTTGTCAGTATGTTGTGTGTCGAGTAAGAGTATCATAACTGAAGTGACACTAGATAATGAGTCTTGTACACAGATTTTATATTATAAAGAAAAACAAAATGATTCAAATAAAAAAAAATCCCATAATTTCAGCAGCAGGAAATGTCTGTAGCAGTTTCTTTTTAATCTAGCAACTGAAGTTTTCACATTTGTTTTGGCAAAAAGACGGACAGTTTTTTATGAGGTGCCCCCAGGGACATAAATCAGAAATAACTTGCATATACACATATTAAATTACACTCTTCCATATAATATACTGAAAACCTCACACAAACACTAGTAAAAAGCTCTCACATAAACTAGTGAAAACATTNAGTGAAAACATTTACCTCTTATATAATCTACTCAAAAGCTCTCATACAAAGTAGTGAGAACTGTTCATATAAACTGGTGAAAAGCTTTACCTTTCATACACACTACTAGAAAGCTTTCATATACACTATTAAAAAGCTCTCATATACACTAATAGAACGCTCTCATATACACTATTAGAAAGCTAGAAAGCTCTCATATACACTATTAGAACGCTCTTATATACACTACTAGTGTATATTACCTTTAGTGCACCCTTGTTGTTTTACACCGACCACGTTAAAGAGGTCAATGAAATAGGAAAATGTGACTTGACGTAAACAACAAAGGTATGGTGAGATTATTATCAAGACCACTAACAGTTGGCTGAATATGAAACAGTCACCCTATTAGTTATACTTAGGGGAAATGGAAAGAACTATTTTGTGTGATAAAAAAAAAAAAATCTGGATGTAATGAGAAAATAAAAAAATCCTCAAGCAAGTAAAATAGCTAAATATATATGCAGTGAGTTTGAGTCTTTATATAGACAAGGCCTTGTATTGCTTGGAAACATGCAAATTGAAACCGAAGAGTAGGTCGTTTGGTTCAATTATTAGTTAGTCTAACTTAGATTAGTTTTAGGAACAATATAATGGAACCAAACGACCCACTCATCGGTTACCATTTGCATGTTTCCAAGCAATACAAGGCCTTGTCTATATAAAGACTCAAACTCACTGCGGATCCAGATGTTTGAATTGAGAAAGCTTCCTGGAGGGGTAGTGAAACATCTTCAAATCTTGGAAACCAAGTCCAGTGGATTGTTTTTTAAACTTTTATGGTATGACTATGACCTGGATGACTGAGAATCTTCATCAGCATATTGCAGATCTGGCAAACAAAAACCCTGGTCTGGTCTAATTCAAACTTTTTAATTATCCACAAATTTTATTCATGCAGTTTTTTTTTAGGACCTTCAGCTTCTTGGAGAGCTTATTCCCATTAAATCCCATCAAAATCTTCTAAAAAGTGTGTCGTAGGTCCTTCGGATAGCTCTGGTTCAGACCAAGCCTAAAAAGGTTGTGCAGTCATTACCACAACTTTCGGGTTTTGTAGCACTCTGCTTCCTTTAACTCAGATGCCAACATCCTCAGGTGCCTCAGCTGTTACCTCTGCTGCCTCTAGTATCATGTAGATCCCCAAAACACTTTTTTAATGTCTTTAATATCTCAATATAGTATGAAGAAATAGCATCAATACAATTCCGTTATACTGTAAATGTATAAATAATTTTATGACATGGTTATAAAATTTTATTTAAAAACAGTTTATTGTTGCTTTTATGTTAATTATCTATATCAACTGCACTGGGATCAACAATTTTTAAACTCACCAAGTACTGCTTAACCAGCTCGTAAAGACATGCATTATAGTAGATACTCGATGTCTTTAGTATGTATTCCTAGCTCCCTTCAATCGTTTAATTGCATGCTAGACAAGAAACAGATTTATACTTTTTTGTAATTGTTTAAAAGTGCTTAGCGGGACAAATAAAATAATGATAAAATAGAAAGATTTTAACATTTTGTAAATGACCAACACTTATTGATTGATTTAAAAAAAAATACTATATTGTATTTGTTCTAAAGTAGTGATTCCAGAACGCATGCACTGTTTTCACATTTAGTTACTGTTAGTCTTATTCCAAATGGTATGAAATATACATGCAATAATACATTTTCTCAAAATCCAAAGGTGTAAATACTCAGGTAAATGCATTCCCTTTCTACTTATAATAAATTTACATTCTGTACGTTGGTATGTAGGTCTTAAATTAAATTCATAAGCCTTAATTTAGGTAGGTGGGACCTGCAAAAACTAAAAGCATATGGAATACTTTTGGGAGAGCTTTGAATATTTTCTGGATGCATTATACATATGTTCGTTGATTTCTGCTTATCCGGGACTGGGATTAATTTCTTCTTTGAGAGTCTGAAGTGAAATGAGAATGCCAGAGGAAGGTGTCAGATTTGAGGGATCGTCTGCTTCAAGTACAACCCTCAGGGGCTGCAGCCATCTTGGCATTAATCTGAAAGAACAAAACAAACCGTTTAACTTTAATAGATATGGTCTACTGTATTAGCATTTGCATGATACCTTTTAGCTGTACCTTACATAGAAGTTATCTTTTTAGTAGTTGGAAAACTCTCTTAGATATAACAAATGACTACCATTCACATATACAAATCCTCTTAAATAAAATTCAACACAAATGTAATAAATGTAAATGTCCCTTAAAACACAAACACATTCAAATCACGTTTATCCATTTATTTCCATTTTCTCTCTGATCAAACCATTGCACCTTAAAGATAAATAATACTGACACCATATTAAAATTTCAATATAGCATGATACAAACATTACTCGGCTGCTTATTTACTTTTAAGCTTTAGATGAAAAAGAAAATGATGTAATGATTGTCACCTTACCTTTTAAGTCCACTTGTCAACATGGAGCAAATGAGGCACCTCGATGCCTCTGCTCATAGGTTCAGTATTTGGCAGGAAAGCCTCAGGGCTTCAAAAGGCTTCGTCCTACACTGCTGCGAGAACTTGTTTCTTAACATGGGACAAGAAAATTAGCTGCTAGTCACGCCAACCAGCCAGCATATTCTCCAAACCAGGCAGCCAGCAGCAATGCTGTTACGTCCATATTACCAGATAATAATACAAGCAAGAATTTTACATTTCCATGTAATCTAAGCTAAGAAAGACAGCTATCTTAACTGAACAGATTGCACTAAATACTAAAAGCAGTTGTAATTGCTCGAAACACAATACTGGAAAGAAACTTTGTACTTTCCAAATCTTCTAAGGAGGAAATTTCGTCTTCTGAACTGGTGTTGAGCAAGTAGAGTTTTTGGGACTTGTCTGAAATTCCTCTTCTTCCAAATCAGGGGTATCAAACCGGTTCCAGAGAAGGCCAAGCAATGGCACAGCAGACTCCATTCATCTCATCAACTGAGTGCAATCTAAACATGATGACTTGATGAGATGAATGGAGTCTGCTGTGCCATTGCTTGGTTGGAAAGAAACCCTGCAACCACACAATTCTGGAATTGGTTTGAGACCCCTCTAAATGAATTTAGCCTGTTAAAAGGTGTATTTACCACCACCTACCAAGAGTAGACAATGACAATCCCAAGGAAATTATGTAGGTATCTAAATACTGTTAAATAAGATAATAATATAAGGATCTCATAAAGTTATTCCTGTTAATTTTAGAAATACTTCCTTTTTCAATGACACAATGTTAATTGTTTAAATATTATGCATCCATTTCTTACTCTATTCTATCTGTATGTCTGTCTATCTACAGACACACCCCACTTATATAAATAGACAAATTGTTAGTCCCCCCCGATTTAATAGCAGATAAACTCAAAATGTTCACAGACGTAAGTTAATAAAATTATAAAAATGTACAAAGGATAGTCAAGACATTATTTTTAACCATGCTTAAACACTAAACTCATGGTACCACTGGATGCTGGAATTGCTTTTGCTGGCCAGGTGAATTGTCTGGCCAGCAAAAGCAAACGGAGCAGCCACACACAATCAAAACACACTATTCAGAACTGGCCTTCTACAAGCCCTGACCAAAACCCTATTGCACATCTTTAAAAGGTGTTGAAACATGCCATCTTGAAAAGGCTCCCTTCAAACCTGAGACAACTGGAGCAGATTGCTCATGAGAAAATACCTGCTGAGAGGTGCGGACGTCTCATTTTACAGTAACAGGAACCGTTTGATTGCAGCGATTGCCTCAAAAGGTTGTGCAATAAACTATTAAGTTAATGGTATCATCATGTTTGTTCAGGCCTGTTTCATGAGATTATTTTTCTAAATCATCATGGTTGATGATTTAGAAAAATAATGGTTCAAACATGGTTGAAAAATATTAAGTGACAGCTTTATGTTGGACTCAATCCCTTATCTTTAGTTGTTTCAACAACCCATCTTGGTAATACAATTTATCCTGCGAATGTTCAGCATGTAAACATCATTTTTGGAAACACATAGCAAGCAGCATCACCATTTCATTTCTCAGTATTGTTTTTTAAAGAGTCGGGCTGTGACAACATCTCAGCATTGAGCTTGAACAAGCAACTTTGATGCTTTTCACTAACAATTCATAACAATAACTGCAAAAACTTAATTAGTTAACATTCATGCATCTCTTTTAAACTATAAATGTTACACCAAGAGCTAAAATATGTGCAATAGCAGTTTGGATTTAACCCCCTGCTTCATTTTGTGTCAGAAAAAAATGAAGAGCCTATATAAAGCAATTAATAAAACATGATTTACAGCCACCAGTACATATGATTTCCTGGCGCTTAAGTTCTTTGTAAAAAGGCAGAGGTTACACTGTTGGGTTTCTTATGCCAATTTTGTGTTTAGAGCACAACAAAGGAAAGTCATGAATGCTGGCCACAGCATTTTTAAATTTGGCTGAAGATGCAGCGCAGAGGCTCCCAGGTGTGGTTGTGTTGTTTTTCCTGAGCTGATAACAAGAGCACTTATTAAACCAGGTACAGCATAACTTGTTCAAAGTCAAATTCTACATAGTGTGTTTAGAAGATTTATAAAATGATTTGGCCTCATGGAAAACAATATTTTCCTTTTATGTATTGCACTAAATGACCATGTATGCAAAGAATTAAACTTTGTGATCCTTAATATATTTTACCACTCGTATCATTTTGTATCTGATTCAGCTTTAATTACAAAACTCCTAATTCTTACTGCTCCTAGAGTTCCTTTCGAGAAAAAAAAAATGTTCTAACTGGAGTTTTTTAGCGCAACATAACGCTGCCTCTCTACCAGCTCTTGCTGTGCACTGCCTACACAGCAATAGAAGTGACAGGAGTGGCACCCATCAGTTCTATTGCGGACGTGCGGTTTTAAAAATACTGAATAATGTAGAACTATTGTCAGCTTTGTATTCTTATTTGCCTGCATAAAGACAAGAACAGCAAGAAAGGTTTAAATAAATGGCGGGCAACTAGAAAAAGGTCACTAAAATTAGCAGATGTTTCTTAAATGTCTTTACATAAAGTCAGTGTTTTAAAATAAAGATAAAAAAGTTAATAGATGATGATATTGTAATAGTAATCAGCATTTATATACTTGGAGTAGGAAAACACTGTTGTTTTTTAATTAAAGCTCAAATATGTTTTGTTAAATTTTAGCTTTTTTGTTACTTTGAAACCAAGGTACTATAATTATTCCATTAGAATATGTTGAAAAAGGGATCTGTTTCTTAGGCAAATAATATGTAAGCAACCAATAGTCATTAAAGTTTACATTTCAGCAAACTGAAAAAAAAAAACAATTACATCCATTGTTGGGCCACAAGCCATGAGATGCATATTTACATGGCTGGAAAACTGAACACTGGTTGAAAGAACACAGGATTCTTTCAACCTGTAAGCTGAGACCACTCTGCAAGAACCTACTAGAGGACAGAGATTCATGGAACATCCTAAGACCCCCTGTGGAGGTTGTTATATAAGCTCTATTCCCCCCACTCACTTTTTTATTATTGCTGCGTTATAGCTCCGGATGAGGCCACATAGGAAGAGAACCACCTGAATGTTTTCAAGGACCACATTCTTCAAACTTAAAAATTTGAGGTTAAGTACAGCTCCTTCCTATACCTACAGCTGCTATAACTAATTCTATATCTTATTTTAAACTGTTTATGTGGGAATGGTGTAATTTTACTTATTTTATTCTGTCTTATATTATTTTTTCTCTTCTGTAAATGGCTGCACTGCAAGAAAAGAATTTCCCGCAAGTCATTATCAAAGTAATTCTGATTCTGATTTTAAAAAATGGCTACCTCCATATTTCTCACACTGAGTTTTACAAGAGCAACTTGGCCTGGAGAGTCAGCAGAGATGGAGTCAATGCAGCACCCTGCTATAAGTCCTTTGGCCTATATATCAACTCACGGTATCCACAAGCTACGGTGACCAGATGCCCCGACTTACCCGGACAGTCCCCTTTTTGGACCACCTTTCTCCAGCTAAAGCTATACCCCGAGATGTCACTGATTTTACCATTTTATGAATTGGGGGAAAATGTGCGTAGACCTATAATATTAGAAAAACAGTGTGAGCATGTTGTGCGCAGAAAAAGTTTTTGCGGTAGCTGCTTGCACTGCTGTTTACGCAAAAATGAGGAACAGAGCACATCACTTATGAAACAAAGGAAGAAGTTTAATTAGGTCGTCAAAACTGATATGGACCTACCCTGAGTCATGGCGAATCTGTTCATCAACTAATTGTATTTTCTTTGGGCTGATCCTTGTAATAAATGTTTGGTTCTAGCCCGGATAAAGAAATCTAAAAATAGAGCTTCGATGTGTGTTGTTTTACTAAAGATGAGGACCTAAATTGTAACATAAACCAAGGTTATTAAAAAGTAAGACAAGACAACGGTTGCAGCTGGCATGAGTAAAAGAGACTCTGATAAAATATAACTGAATTCTGCTAATCGAAGCTAGAGAGACTAGATGCTAAAATGTTTTAGATTTTATTTATAAAGTTATGACAAACTTACTTAAATAAGGGTTGAAGCACCAATTTTACGTTAGCTTGTATATGTTTTCTGATCCACTGGTGAGATTTTACTGATGAATAGAACAAAAAAGAAAAAAGTCCCTTTAAAACAAGTTTTCCTCATGTCAAAGAGCTGCCTAGATAATTTTCTAATTAGTCTAAGACAGTTATATGCTGATATATATAAGGAGCATTATCTCAAAAGAAGTTGTGACTTTTTTATATGTGTGCAAAGTTAATGTTTGTGCATTATTTGCTCTTGAATCAGACTCTCATCTGTTGTCCTAACACACAGCCAGATGGGCATCTATTCACAGAACAACACATGAGAGGCCAAAAGTTTTTTTTATCAACAGGACTCCCAACTTTTGTTCTGAGTTTGGAGTGAGATTTGGAGCACTGACCGCAGAAATAAACAGACAAAACATTGAATTGAATTGTTTTATATGAAAATGAATGGATCCTGTCCCTTTAATCCTTTCCAAATCTGTTTAATACCACCAAAGTCCGTTATTGTCTGGAACTGGTGATACCGATATGAAACTTCTTTTGGAAATACATCTAATGTGTTTGTTAAGTGTATAAAATAATGTAACTGTTCTATAACAGCTCCATAACAGTGGTTTTCTGTTATAGTGGGTCCAGCGGGGCTGTTATACAGTGGGCCCTGCGGAGAAAAAATGTTGTTTAGATGTTTAGGTGTTTCCCTGACTTAATAAACAGCTGATTAACAGGCCTCTGCATCCCTTGGAGGCTGCTGGGGAGGAATGCAATAATCTGCTGGAGAGGAAAGACATCTAAAGCAGAAAAAGTGAGTCCCATGTTTCAAAACCACAAAAAAAAAAAAAATACTGGGAGGCTATTATTAAAAATTCTTTTGAAAAAATTACTTAAAGGTACAGTGGAGGATGTTATTTTTTTCCGGGTGAATCATTAAAATAAGTGGTCCTCCTAATTGTCAATCATTCTGGTGATATTTTTTCATAAGGACGTCCTCCCCATTTTCACTTAACGGTTGTGAATCTGACATAGTGGAAAAATTGCAAATCTTCTTTTGGAAAGTAAGCTTGTATGAGCGATGCAAACAGCAAATTTTAAACGGAGCATGCACAAGGAGAAATGGGCTTGCGCACACTCTTGCACGTGTTTAATAGGCATACCCTCTAGGGAGCGGGTATATGGCTGTTAATGTGCTTTTTTTTTTTTTTTTTAAGTGTAGGGGGCAAATTTTCAAAAATTTGTGAAAATCCTGTACTATATCTTTAAATAAATAAATGCAATATTTATTGTGCAAAATTCTCGATACCTACATTTTAAATATTAATTGAACAGTTATAGCTAATTGGACTGATTGGAAATAGAAAAACATACATAAATATACATAATTTAAAAAAAAAGTAAAAAAAAAAAACAATTCACTGTACTGTTTCGCTTCCCATCCATGAAGCATTTTTAATTCAAAATGTCAGAAATAGTGTTGAGTTCGAGGCTTTATAGAGGGGACCAAAAAAAAAGCCTTGTTTTGGCCTAGAAAAAAAACAAGGCTTTGTTTTTGGTCCACTCTATAAGGCCTCAAACTCAATGATATTTCTGGATTGTTTTTTTTTTTTTTTTACTTTTTTGGAATGACTATGACCTGGATGACTGAGAATCTTTTATTCTTTTATTTCTAACCATATAGAACAGGGGTCACCTTTAAGACTTAAAAGTTACTTCATGAACTACCAATACTGATCATTAATAGAGGACTTTTATTAATATAAGGAACTTCTACTGGAACGGTGCTGGATGCCGTTTAAAGTCCCACATATTAAAGCCCCACATATTGTCAATCTGTAACTGCACTTGCCTTCTGTCTTGCACCTGTGCTCTTCCTCCTCTGTCCTCATCATCAGTTCTGCATATTCTGTGTTTAACTTGCAGTGTTTCCGGGTTGTTGTTGCAACAACTTTTCACTGTTTTCCCACAAACAAAAGGCGTTACATTTTGGCTATTTGTGGAGAAAAAATAACTTCTCATAGACATCAGCCATGATCTGCCACTGTTTGTTCGAGCAGCGCATCATGCAGCTGTGCTTGGCATTACTTGGAATTATAAACTAACCAGGCGGAGGAAAAAGTAGTTTCCTTTAAACACGTGCATTTAGGCAATGTCCTTGTTAACATGCACTATCTACAATGACAGATGATTTGATAACTGATTTTAGAGCTTAAACTTTTGGTATCTGAGGTACAGTATCTTCATTTTGTATTGATCTGCATAACACACTGCGTAAGAATTGAGAGCCCTGTTTATGAAATATTAAATAACATAAAGGCATACAGTTCCATGACAATGGTATGCCATGTGTAAGAAATCTTTATAATACACACTTCATTTAGGCCTTTTTCCTTTCTTAAATGAAATTTTCTATCTTTGGCAAAGTAGCACAAGGTAAAAGAAATGTATTATAAGTGTACCTTTTAATTGTTGTAAGGAACTGCAAATGTCTCAAAGCAATAAAATGGAAGAAATCAGGGGGAAATATCTCTGGAAATTCACAATGCATCTCTGTAAATTCACACTGCACAACAGTTGCAGAGTAAATAAAAATCAACCATTATTGACATATCAGCGCTTACAACATTGATATAAAAAAGAACTGCTTTTAATAAAAAAAATGGCAAATGATATACTGTAAATTCCATGCAACGATGTTGGAGAGAGGCCGTTAACAGCACAGATGAGCACCACAACACTACAGATTTAATATTTGTTAAATTAGCAAAAGTCCTACTGTCATTGTGACATTCATTAACAATACTGCACGCTTTTGTGTTATTACACACTATTCAAGAAAAAGATGAGCATCCATCTAGCTTTTACTTGACAATGCTGTTTGGTTTCTGATACTAATTTCCTTTCCAAAAGCTAGAACTTATGCAAATTCCAATGTGAAAAGTTCACTTTGATTGAAAAAAAGTAAAAAAACATTTACCACAGTAATGTACTACAGGTAATTTAATTAGCCACTTTAAATCCAATTAAAAGAACAGTGAAGGGATTACAAGATTATCCTTATTTATGCATGAAAGCATTTTTATCCATCAATTATCTAATTTCTACTAGATAAAAAAAAAATCATTAGGTAACATACAATTTTGATCAGCGGCTGACTGATTAATACAGCACTATGAAATGACAACGACACCTTATCAAATGATATTTAAAACAAACAGTAAAAATGAAGCACTACTTAAATTCATATTCTTATAATATGAATTTGCAGTTCTCAATCACTTGTATTCTCTTGTGCTCTCTATGGTCACCAATAATGATTCATGTCTTAACAACAGGCCAGCTCTCTCCATGCTCAGCTAGGCTAGAATGAACCGAACCACAAGGGCAATAAGGACTGCATCCTGTGGTTCCAAACAAAGGGAAAGGCTCCCAGCTGTAATTGGAAACTACAGTCTATTCTCTCACTGCTTAAAACTGCAACTCCGGCTCGGTTATGATGACTCTACCTTTTCATGTTTTGTACTGCTCACACAGAGCTCAACAACTTTTCTTCATGTTGCTTATTTTTGCAGAATCCTGTCTAAACAGTTGTTATTTTTGCAAAAATATCAGTGAATTGTTTACTTAAAAAAGTAAAACACTTTTCACATTTGTATGTGTGTGTTGCTCTGAAAGTTGATGTTGTTTATGCAATGCAAAAATCTAACACAAATATTGTACTCAAGTACAGTAAATTTCTTTTACATTGAAAGTAGTGGAGTTTGTTGACATTAAGCTTCTGCTGACCTGCACTATCCATTGGAGCAATCTATGCAATGGTATTCAAATTAAGAGCTTGAGTTTGCACCTGGATGTCCTGATTTTCTCTTTAATGTTCTTTGCAAAGTTCGAACCTTCAAATGTTTAAATGATGGATTGCTGTAGAGTCAATGTAAGCAAATGTCTACTGCCGCCACATGCTCATCCAGGAAGAGTGTTTTCTGCAAAGTCAATGACTTTATACAATCAGTTGGTTTTCCTTAGACAAAAACCTTTAAACCAATCTATCTTGATGATTCGATCAAACTGTCTCTCTGAACAGCCTGGAGATGAGAGGTGTTGTGAAGTTACAGCTATATAAACAAACTGAACTGAATGGAATATCTTTTTTCAGTTTCCATAAGTTTAACATCCTTTGAAAGCTTAAATAAACTTCACTGTTTCATGATTCTTAAATAACTCAGAAAAGGCTTCGGGTACAAAGTTCATAAATTTTGACACATTCTATCACATGTATGCTACACATTGTTTTCATTGTTGGTGGAGTAAAATCTTGAATCAAATCAAGACTTTTTTTTAATGAAATAGTTACAGCTTTAAGAATGTGGATGTGTAAAGCCGGGCTTACACTGTGCGATTTTTTGCCCTTTTAGGGGCGACTTTTTAGTCGTGTGACAATTTTCCGATCGGCCCCACTTTCAGCCTGAGCGTGCGTCGTATGTCGTGTAGTGTAAAATGAGGCGACATCAGCCTCTTACGACCACCTCCTGATCAGGAATCATGAGGTCGGGAGGAAATCAAACATTTTTGATTTTCTCCCGACCATCGTAGTCAAATTGCTCAGTAGGCATGCGCAAACAAGGATCCTTCTTTGTCTTCTTCCTCTTAGATGTAAACACAGAAGCATGGCAGGATGCGAGTAAAATGGAGTTGTTTCTGTAAAATTGACAGACCGTAGTAGCCATGTTTGCTCAGCCACGTCTTTGTCCAAATACGTCGTCGCCTTTTCTTTTTAAGGCTTTCAGCACAAAATTGCACAAATTGCCAAGGCAGCGTATTTCACTCTAGTGAGCTTCATATTCCTCTTTTACTCATTTGGCTTCCGGATAGATGAGTCAGAGTAGCTCCATCTCACTGCGCAGCTGAGTCTGACATGGTTTTTAGTCGTACAGTGTGAGCATGTAGATCGCATCAGAGCGTCGCGCTGCACAGTGTGAGAACACCCATAGTTGCGTGCAACAATTGAAAAAATCGCAGAGTGCATGCCCGGCTTAAGCAATGAGATGATCATTGACACTAAAGTCACAGATTGATGATCTCTTTGAGGCTAAAGTAGGTAGGTAGATTTATTTTCCATTGGGTGAAAATAGTCTGCAGCTTTGAAACTATTTGCAGCCTTTCCCTCTCTAACAAATATTCTGTCTGACTAAGTACTTTACTTCTTCTTCTCTTCTTCAGCCAGTGCTCGAGAGAAAAGTACAGAAACAACGATAGACAGAACCACTTTAGAGCGAGACCTGATGGAATGCACAGAAAGTTGTTCAGCAAGCTGGCCCAAATGAACAGAGATAACAGGTTTTTGACAAAGTAATGCCCAATTAACACTACTCCTTTGAAACCGATCCCGGCAGAGTTCGGACTGAGCTTGGATCAGTTAACTGCGCCGAGCTTGGTTCTTACGACCATTTACACATCACACAAGCATGGTTTCTAGCCTTCTATCGGCATTATACTATACTAAATTTTTCAAGGTGGGAATTACACAAACAAAAAATGGCACCACCCATAACATTCAGGAACTTATCTGCCTGTATAGCGTCGTCCGCCCAAATTTCAATGAGAGCCTCAGTCTCTGAGGCATCCAAGGTCTTTTGATGCCATTTATTAATAGGCAGAGAAGAAGTTTGTGTTCTGAACAGCTGAAAAAATCTGTGAATTTTAAAGCTGGACACGGCGGAAAACCTGTGAAATGAGTCAGCTGACTGTAAATAAGAGATGACGTGGTCTGCTCATGCAGTCTTTGTTATCAGAACCAAGCCACAACTGAACCGTGCCGAGCCGTACTGTTGAACTAGTAATAGATTTAGTGTGGTTCGGTTGTGTTCCATTTTCACTCAACAGTTATCTCGGTTAACATGCTAGGACCGTTCTTGGCACGGTTTCAAAAGGGTAGTGAAAGTGGGGCCTTAGGTACTCTTTTAGGTTTCATTACAGCCTGGTTTGGATCTTGTTATATTGACACTTTGATCTTTTTTTCCTGCAATGGACTGGCAACCTGTCTAGGATGTTCCCCGCCTTTTGCCCATAGACTGCTGCCAGCCCCATCATGACCATGACGGATGAAGCAGGAGAAGATGGATCGGTTATCTTTTGTTTTCTACTAAATGAAAGGTGATGTTAGAACTCAGGAGAAGGAAACAATGTCCCTTTATATAGATATCTGAAAGACTGACAAAATCTTCTAAGAGTATTTTGGTAATTTGTGGATGTAAAGTGGGATTTGCGCTGTTGGTCTTTGTTAACCTTTATATAAAATAACTTTCCTTTTTCTTTCTTTTTACTCTAAAAATTCTTCCATTAAAAATCTGTTTTATCAACAACAAATTCAATTGTTGCTTCTTCTGAACTGAATTCTTGCCAATATTTCCATTTAATGGAGGCATTTATTGATATTTGCTCTTAAGAATGAAAACTCTAAAAAAGTTTAAGAAATCTAAATTATTTTTCCTGTTTCATAAACAGAGCTTTATTGACAAGGAGGGATTGTAACTGATTGGCTTCTGAACATTATTATAAGTTAACTTCATATTGCTACAGTCTTATAACCACATATATCCTGTACTAAGGGTAAAAGGATTGATTTTAGCGAACAGGCTCTGTCCACTTCTCTCAAAGGTCACTCTGCAAGCATTTGGCAAAGGAAAGGAAAAGAAACAGGGCAGGATGTTAGAGTTGAAGCATTAAATATTGCTGAGGACCAGCCTGGAGTGCATTCATAGCAAAGTTAGAAGTACTTCACAAATCAATGGCTGCTCTCTGCATCCCCCACACTTCTTTTATGCTCTGAAATGACAGAATGTAGAGCAAGCATTCTTGTCTTTCTTAAACATCTGGCGTCAATATCAGAGCTTCACTTGAAAGAAATTACTGATAACATTTTGGCCTCCCCAGTCATCTATTTAAAGCTGCTTCCTGCAATTTGGAGATATAAGGTTTAAGTGAAGGGTAAATATGTCTAAAAGGGGCCAAGAGGGACAAAAAGCAGAAACCTACCAACAGTTGCAACGGTGTCGTCCTTGCCCTGGGTGAAGACCACCAATCGCTGCCTCTTTGAGTTCTCCTTGGGGAGTTCTTGGGTCCTGTGTGCGATCACCGCAATGTCATCCGTCTGTGAAAAAACACCACAGAAACCCAGGAGGGGTGAGCATGTTAAGTTGAGCGAAAGCATGATGAGCAGCGGTTTCAAAGTAGTCAATCAAAGATCACAAGTGTTACTGAGAGCGGGTCAGATTTTTTCCAATCCAGTCGTACGGATCAAGTGATAATAAAACCAGACGGGCTGGTGTGAAACGGATCAATAAGAGCGCTCGATGATGCTTCCATTGGAGTTGCTAGAGGGCTGGAAAATATTACAATGTCATATTCCCAAAGTGAGATGAAAATGAGAGTGTGAAGATACGCTTTTTGTCAGATAACAGCACTGTCTGCAAGCATTAGGGGATAGGCGGTGCATGTACTGTATCGTTTTCTCCTGAAACAGGCCATCTCTCCTCAGCATCTGTACGGAATGGATATTCTCGCCTGGAGACGACAGAGCTCTCCGGAGTGCTTGCCTTTGATCATGAGAGGGATAAAGAACCCACACCTGTCAGTGCTGCTTTATTATTAACTCATCATGATGTACTATGAACAGGTAGAATGTCTTTATCACCATCTTTCAATGAGTGGACGGTTTTTTTTCTGTACATCGGGGAGTTGGAATTACAGTTGCTCTCAGCATCTCTGTCAAAGCTAGCAACCTTAGGTTGAGCAAATACTGTGATTATAGGAGCAATCAGAGAGATAGACTCTGGCCCACACCAGGCACTCTGCCTCACTCAAACCAATGAGCTTTTACACCTCTAAATGCTTCCCAAACGTCCTTTAATCAGCCCTAAGAGGTCCAGGGAGACCCAGGGCTGAGGGAAAAATGGGTGTAACACTCTAAGTAAGTGCTAATAGTGAGGTTAATACAGAGGCTGTTAGCAGGCGATGGTGAAAAAAGAGCAATTTGTCACTGTGACTGCATGGAACCACAAGCCCTGAATGCAAAACCACACCGGGCAATGGCACATTGTCGCCCTCAGGTTTTATGTTCTCTGACATAAAATAAAGGTGCCTCTACTTGGGTTCAGGAGCTGAGAGTATCTAACAGCCCTTTGGTGGAGGTGAATACCTCAGGGCAACCATAATAATAAAGTTAACACAGGCACAGTAAACGTACTCCCCTTTACATGTCAGAAGCATTCACCTAACAACTTTCTACAGAGAGATGGAAGAGAACAGCAGGCTAGAAATTGATTGACAAAGGATACGGTCAATTTGATTCACAGCTGACAAATGGCAATATTTACGAACGCAAGGGCGACTGATCAGACATAAATCAACAAAGCGTGAAATATGAAAGCTTTACAAGGGTGTTAAATTGCGTTGTGACGTCGAAGCCACAGAGAAACTGATAATCTCCACCGCGGGCTGCTCATAGAAAAAAAAAATGCTGCAGGGGAGAGATTCAATTAGAGCCGTGATGCAGAGAGTTCTTTTGAGCATTTAAAGGAAACAGATCACAATCAGGAGACTGCATTCAGATCTGCTGATTGCTGTGTCTGGGAGGACAAGCTCTTTATCTTGTATTTATACCGAAGAAGAGTGGCTGTCATTTGTGCTAGTCATCCATAATGTGATGATAACAGTGTTTCAGAATACATTAGGAGCACATCACGCTGTGTCTTGAGGGTTAGATGCTGGCAATATTTAATTAAAGTTTCACTAAAAAGGCCTAATTAGTGAATTAACAAGACTTCTGATGGACCAAGATCAACCTTACTGCCATTATAGGACTTAAAGTGCTCAAAGAAATCTACTTCAGTGTATTAGCTTGTTAAACATGACAATAATACACATTAAGCAGTGGCACAAATGTACTATTTGACAGCTGGTGTAAAAAGGATAAAGATGAGCTGAAGTTAAAAATGGTATGACAGGAAAATAATTGAGGTGTGTTCTGATATAACTTGACACTGTTAAGTGCAACCTAGCTTTTGTCTACTGATGTCTAAGCTATTATTGTGGCTCTATAGAATAATACATGCAGCAACAGATAGGACAATCAGTAGAAAAAAGAAACAATCACTTAGTGACAAAATAATTTGAAAGGAGAGTGAGTGCTAAAACTGGCTAAATCAAAGCTGCTAAGGATATCAAAGCTAGTATTCACTCTGGGCCTTAATGTCTGTGCTAATTATTACGGAGTAGGGATTAAACAAATAACTGAATTGTCATTAATTGTCAAACATTTTTTTTTTTTTAGATTAAAAGTTAATTCATGCAATGAATTATTAAAAAAGTCCACTTAAAGGGTATTTCTTTTAGTGTTGTAATGTTACCGCCATTGGGGTGCCACCGTTCATTTATGAAGCAAATAACATTAAAGGATTCAGAGTTAAGGCTCCGACAAGGATTCAGAATGTTCTCTATAAGGTTCTGCTTGTCAATATGAAGCTCATTAAACTCCTTACGCTATCACCTGAATAGAACCCAGCCATGCTGCATGGCAAAGCAGCATAATTTCTCTGCTGAAACTTGGAGAACTAATTTAACATATTTGATGGTCGAACGATTTGATAATGTTTAAGAAAACACTACTAACCACCACTCTGCCTCTGGGGTCTCCATTGGTAGTAAAAGGATATTTCACAGGTTTCTATATATATTAACTATGTGAAAAAAAATCTAAAGTACTAAAAAGCCTGCATAAATATATATACTTTATAAAATTTGAATTTTTTTATTTGAACTAACAGATATCATTTTACAACATATTTAAAAATACAAAATAAATGGAGTAGGGAAAAATGGCCTTCATCTACAAGGATAGCAATACTGCCCTGCTTTTAGCTAATCTCACTTCAAGCACTTGTTGATTAAATGTCAGTTATATTCTAGCATAGCTTAAAAGATCCTAAACAATAAAGCTGTCATAAGTCAACTTCCAAAAGTAAGATAATTTTGTTATATATTTATTATAGTTATGTTTAAGAACTGTATTTGCCAGTTAAACAATGACATTTTAGATGTCTCACCTATTTGCTTCCTGGTTTGTGCTTAAAAAGGTTTATTGTGGAACAACTGCAGAAAACAAATCTAACTCAAATGTGGCACCACTACCAGGCTTGTGAAGGACACAATCTTGTGTCCAAATAAAAAGTAACTTTCTTTTAAATAAACATTTCTTCTAGTAAAAAAACAAACAAAAACATGTTTTTTTAAAAGTTAAATGTGTTTAATTACAACTTAAATTGGATGGATGGATGGATGGATGGATGGATGGATGGATGGATGGATGGATGGATGGATGGATGGATGGATGGATGGATGGATGGATCAGTCGGTGGATCGATGGATGGATCAGTGGGTGGGTGGATGGATGGATGGATGGATGGATGGATCAGTCGGTGGGTGGATCGATGGATGGATCAGTGGGTGGATGGATGGATGGATGGCTGGATGGATGGATGGATGGATGGATGGATGGATGGATGGATGGATGGATGGATGGATGGATGGATGGATGGATGGATGGATGGATGGATCAGT